>NC_135969.1:41752044-42052044 GCF_053455715.1 Rhinoraja longicauda
GAGAGAGAGAGAGAGAGAGAGAGAGAGAGTGAGAGAGAGAGAGAGAGAGAGAGAGAGAGAGAGAGAGAGAGAGAGATGAGAGAGGAGAGAGAGAGAGAGAGAGAGAGAGAGAGAGAAAGAAAGAAAGAAAGAAAAAGAAAAAGAAAATCAACGGCATACCAACTGTGAAATCCCTCACCATCACGGGACTCAGCTTGGACCATACTCATAAACATTATGGTTGCAAGAGCAGGTCAGAAACTGGATATCCTGTGGCAAGCCACTAACTCCCGAGACCTCAAACCCAACTTTTTGGCACAAATTTCTTGGAACATCTTTCAATTAGCCACAGGATATAATTTCATGTCCTCTGAACTGCTACAAGGTTAAAGAATAAAAGTAATGAACACTGAAAAATTAGCCAAGGGACCAAGCATGACAAGATAGTGTTTGTTATTTTAATGATTTTAAACTTTGACATCTAACTGTGAAGTTTCTCATTGCACCCGGAATCATCACTGGCTCTGTCTGTATTCCAAAACCAGCATAAAGAGCACACACTTGCTATTTTTTCAAAGCACATAATTTTACGTACGTTGCATCCATTTCTGTAAAAAATGGCAGTGGCATGTCATAATAATTAAAGACCAACAACGGAGAGGTCATCACAGACCCCACAGTGAAACCACTGGATTTGACATCCGTCGCAAGCAATGGCTAACCCTGAACAGGATCCGCACCCTCCATGCAAGAACAGCCCATCACCTGCACAAGTGGGGGATGACAGACTGTGTCTGCGGATATCCAGTCTGCGTTGCGACTGCGGATATCCAGACCAGACCATTCCACACATCGTGAATGACTGCTCACTGAGGCTTTTCCCTGGTGGCATCGAGGCAACCCAGCAACTGATGCTGCCCTGGCCTGGATGTCTAACCTTGGCCTACAACTTTAGGCTGTGCAAGCCATACGCAAGAAGAAGATAATTAAAGAGACAATTAAACATTTTGCCAGTAGGATTTTAATTATAGTATTTAATTGGTTTAAAAAAGAAGCCATCATCCCAACAACAAAGAATTTTCACCCAATAACAGAATTGCACAACAGGCTAAAAGAAAATTCACATCCAAAGACCAAAGGATAAAATAATTATTGATATTGTCTGAACAATGCCAACAGGGGAACACAATTTAGTACTGCTTCAACATTGAACAAAAAGCAAAAATGAGGTTACTGGAGGTCTCAAATAAGACTGGACAGTGCTGGAAATATATAGCAACCCAGGCAGCATCTATAGAGATAGCAAGGAGTCGGTGGTGGGCGGTTGTTTTCTTAGCATGGTGAAACAACACCCTGCTCCACCCAATGTCTTGACACAGGCTGAGCCTTGGCAATGTCGGCAGTGCCTGCTAGGGACCAATAGGCATTGAAGATGGGCTGGACAGCTCATTGCTGTTGATCAAAAAGGCTGTTGGAAGGCTAAATAATTTGTACAGTATTTATGGAGTGCAGGAGGATGAGGGGTGATCTTATAGAGGTGCATAAAATCATGAGAGGAATAGATCGGGGTAGATGCACAGACAGAGTCTCTTGCCCAAAGTAGGGGAATTGAGGACCCAGAGGACATAGGTTCAAGGTGAAGGGGAAAAGATTTAACAGGAATCTGAGGGGTAATTTTTCATACGAAGAATGGTGGGTGTATGGACCAAACTGCCAGATGAGGTAGTTGAGGCTGGGACTATCCCATTGTTTAAGAAACAGTTAGACAGGTACATGGATAGGACAGGTTTGGAGGGATATTGTCCAAGCACAGGCAGGTGGGGACTAGTGTAACTGGGACATGTTGGCTGGTGTGGGCAAGTTGGGTCGAAGGGCCTGTTTCCACACTGTACCACTCTATGACTCTCTCTATTTGACCTCCCTTTCAGAGTGTCCACAGAGGGTAAACAGCCAGTTACTGCATTGATGCAGGGAATGTCAGAGTCAATTTATGCGCTGTAAATTCCCACAAAAGGTGTGAAGATTTCAGATTTCAGACAGATAATCTGTTTTACTTTGCAAATTCTTTGTTGTTGGTATGATGGCTTCATTTTTAAACTAAAATTAAGGAACAAGAGGTTGTGAGAGATGAAAGGTTCAGGCATAGTGGGGAAACAAGCTCGATGAGAAAGAGCTTAAAGAAGAGAAATGAGATGAGTAGAAGTTGTTACTGTGGGAAAAGTGTTAATTGGGACTAGATGGCATGACACTGTTGCTTGATGAATGTAAGGGAGCGCTCCATCACTCTGTTCCACAAGAGAAAATAATTTAGAAACATGGAACTGCAGATACAAAGACGTACAGGTATGTAGGTTAATTGGCTGGGGTAAAATGTAAAAATTGTCACCAATGGGTGTAGGATAGTGTTAATGTACGGGGATCGCTGGGCGGCACGGACTTGGTGGGCCGAAAAGGCCTGTTTCCGGTTGTGTATATATATGATATGATATGATATGATACTGGTTTACAAAAAGGACACAAAGTACTGGAACAACTCAGCAGGTCAGGCAGTATATTTGGAGAACATGGGATAAGTGACATTTCAGGTAGGAGCCTTCTTCAGACTCAGTGTCTTTTTCCCAGAAACTAATTTGCTTGTTGAATCTTACTCTCCATGTCTCCTTTTCACCTGCTGAGTTTTCTGTTAAATTGAAATAGCTGATAAAATCTGTGAATATAACTTCATTTAAATAATGCAATTATGGATTTGAATGTTAAAACTGGTTGTGTAGATACTCCCAAACCTAATAGAGTAAAATTTGAAATAAAAGTACTAATTATGAGACACAAGAAACTGCAAGATTCAGCAAAACACAAGGTGCTGTAGGAACTGAGCAGGAGGGAATGGATAGATGATGTTTCTGGTTGGACCCTTCCTCAGACTGATTAAGGACGAGTTGGGTTCAGGTTTCCCACTTTAAAAGAACGTGCATAAGGAGGTAAAATGCTGTGTATCACCTTGTTTTTTTTTCTATGGATTCTGACAGATGGTGTGTTTCATTTTTAATGTTTTAAACTGTCTTCAACGCTTTCCCTTTTTATATAATTTGTCATTTCCCTCAATCTTTCTTGAGGCATAGATGTGGCATCTATCTTCAAGGATTCCCAACATCCGGGCCTATGCCCTCTGCTCACCGCTACCATCGGGTAGGAGGTTTGCAAGTCCTGAAGTCCCACACCACCAGGTTCAGTGTTGTATTTTCCTACAACAGGATCTTAAACCAACCAGCATAGCCCTAATCCTAATAGATCATTACTGTCTACCTCTTGCACTGTTGTTTTTTGCACTAATGTCTTGTCTTTTGCACACTTTATTTTAGAAATGTTCTGTGTAATTTATGTACAATTTGTGTATAATTTGCTTTTATGTGTTTGCCTGTGATATCACAAAATTGTAATTGTACCTCAATGCCCAGTGCATAGGACAATAAACTCTTCGTTTTATAAGCTCACCAACTGTCTTGTCAGCCAGTAATCATTATAAAATTTACAAATTTATACAGAAACAAATAACCCATTAACCATGCATGAGAAAACGAAAATAATAACGGATTTTAGTCAGCTGCAAGCTGCCCATGCTTAATGTTGATCTGCACAGATGTTCTCATTCACCTTCTGCTCTAACCCTGCTGCAGAAACCTGCGAAAAGAGCATAAGTCATGAGCACAGCCTTCTATGACATTTGCCATTAGACAAGAAGGCCAGAGTAAGACGTGCCTACTAAACTGGCAAACGTGAGGTTGGGGCAGGATAAAGACTGGCAAGTGATAGGTGAATACAGGTGAGAGCGGGTTTGGATAATCCCATTTTCCAATGGGACTAAGTCACGGAAAATAACTCCCTATGCCAGAGCTAACCAAGCACATGTTGTTCAAGTGGTGGAAAATTTCCAAAACTTTGCGTTCCTGTAACAAGCAGTCTGACATCAACGCACAGATGAAGAAATTCTGCAAACGTCTGTGTTCAAGTTCATGACTTCTGCATGTGGACACTGATCCGGTGGCACTCAGGCAGGGAAATGCATCAGGTTACGGCAGAAGTGCGAGCATTCCCAACCAAATCCAGGTCAAAATAGGCAATTCTTAGCTCGTTTCAAGTAGCCTCGGCAAAACATGGTTCATTTTCTTAACACAAGTATATCAAATAGTTTGGCATTGCAAGAAGTGCCAATTGACTAAATACCCACTCAGACAAGGATGTATTGTCGATTCAACATTCATCTGTTCCACTTTC
Organism: Rhinoraja longicauda; assembly: GCF_053455715.1. NCBI lineage: Eukaryota > Metazoa > Chordata > Chondrichthyes > Rajiformes > Arhynchobatidae > Rhinoraja > Rhinoraja longicauda. Next base: position 41,756,296 of record NC_135969.1, read on the forward strand.
TAAATGCAAAACTTAATACCGTGAAACCATGAATTCTTCAGCCTTGCCTGTATAAAATTCCTCTCAGTATCTCTGACATTGTACCTCTCAGTTGAACAGTTCTTCAAGAAAAGCTTTCATTTCTAGGATGCGCTTCCACTCAACTTCAGCAGCTGACAACAAAGTTTTGCCATTGCACCAGAACTCAGAAATATTAAAACAGTTTCAAAACTAAATGACGATTTATCACACAAAACAGATGGTACTCATTAATTATATTATTCATTTTTCATGGAAAAATATTAATGAACAAATGGTTTAGGATGACTGTAATTAGAAGAATGGGTTTAATGTATGTGCAGAATATTTCAAATTGAACTCTGTTAATAACACAAAATAAATGTGCATATTTAATCCTTTGAGCACACTGGGAATGGGGAAAATTGCAATTGGTCAAAGACATAATTCCCAAAAATCTCTTTATTTCTATGAAAGGAAGCTTTAAGTAGCTTACTTACCATGATGCACAACTCCCTTCAAGCCTCTGATAATAGGAACCAGCGCAAGATTGTCCTGGTGGGTGACCTGTGTGTAAAGGATATACGTTGTTAATTCCTCCTTGCCACAGATAAAATGATCTTCAATTTTAACCTTTAAAGAAAAGATCTTATCTATTCACCACCTTTGCTTTCAAAGTCATCCTCGGATATTGTACCTAAGTACATAAGATTAAAAGTATATGAAACTAACACTACACAAATCTCACTAAAAATAATTACGTTTTGAAGAACCAAATACTTGAGACGATGGGTGAAGCTTTATCTGATCTCATTCAAACATAAGATGAAAGGAATTTTAATCACAGCCAGCAGGAGTCAAAGAATCACAGAATGGTTATAGCATTTGAGTACTTGATACAGCCCAAGTTTTACCAGTACTGCGTGAAAAGCCAATTACTAGGATCACTCCTGCTCTCTCCCCCTAGCGTGACATTTATTTTCCTTTCAAATGCACACCAAATTCCCTTTTGAAAACCTGAATTGAATCTACCTGCACACTACCCCTCCACAATGCATTCCAGAGGCTCACACTTTTCCCTTGTGTTACTTTTCCCTTATGTTACTTTTGGCAATCTCATGAAATACATGGAATTCTTACTTGGCTTGAAAGGGTAAATGAAGAGGTGAAATTGTGTCCTTACACCCAATACTTCGTTGATATTCTATCTCATAATACTATCTCATAATAATCATATTGGATGGCAGTGCTGGCTCAAAGGGCTGAATGGCCTACTCCTGCACCTATTTTCTATGTTTCTATGACATAATTTCTGAAACCTATTTCTAATCCTACCGTAGCCCATTTTACTTGTTGATTCCTGATTTTTGCCAAGTACTCTAACTGGAAATAAAATATAAGGTGTAAAATCTTCAGAGAACATGAAACTGCGAGGAAATATTGCATTTGAGAAAAGAAAGAAAAACAGCTTGGATTTGTTTGCAATAACAGTCTAAAATAAATTCCAGAAATCTATGTATTATTTCACAGGATAGTTACAAAACAGTCAAGATGAATGGTAATGTAAAAGAGTGATGGAAACTGTAGAATGTGAAGTAATTCACACCACAGATGGCATTATGAATTTTAAAGACTAATGTTTGTCACACTATATTCTGGCACCACTACTTCTGAAACTACTGAATGTAACCACCCCAGACTTAGAGTTTCAAGAGGGTCCAATTCATATAATCTTGATATGTAGTTGAAATTTAAATCGTGATCATTTCAGCATTTCAGATTATTATTGCTGGTACTAATTCCAGTCTTCTGGCCTACAAAGAGGGAAAAAAACATTTCAGCTATTTTATTTATTTATTCGTGTCATCTCACAACTATTTGCCAATAGCGAGCAAATTTTAGTGCCACGTCGTTGGTCTCTGCAAGATCCTTTACAGTGCATGTGTCATGCAGCATGTCACAGCTCAGGAGATGTTCCATAGTCTGGAGGCCCCGTCCGCACTTGCAGTCTGCCGCATCTTCAGTGTATCCCCACTTCAGCATGTTCGATTTGCTCCTCCCCATGCCTGTCCGCAGTCTGTTGAGACTGCGCCAGGTTATCCACGGTTGGTCGGAACCTGGTGGGAGTTTCTCAGAGGGATCGATTGCCATGTGAATGTCTTCCGGAGATTTCTCTCGTCTCTCTTCCCAGAGTTTGAGCCTACTGGGGTCCAGGGGATGGACAGAAGAGAGGAAACTTCTGCGTGATTTCAAACGCTGAGGTAGCAAAGGGTGGTCATGTAGGGGGTGTCGTTCATTCTCTGATCGTCTGAGGCGTTCTTTTTGACTGGCGACAGCTCTTCTTATTCCAGGTGCAATGCCAGAGAGTAGGTAGATATTGTCAGTCTTGGTAGGTTTCATGCATCCACCGATGCAGCGACAGCTTGTGTTTAGCACAGGATCAATCTTTCTTGCATGAGCTGAGCGCTCCCACACTGCGCAGGCATTCTCGACAGTGGAGAAGCAGAGAGCCAGAGCTGTTGATCGAATGGCTTTAGAATTTGCTCCCCATTTTGAGGTACTCAGCTTGCTGAGAAAAACATTTCTGAAACTGACACCACACACTGTATTTCAGCTATGAGAGAAATATATTGCATTTCTAAAAATAGTTTGGTTAATCTTATAATTCTAATTTTCTTAGTAATGAGCTGTTTGTTATTTTTGGATTTTAATCTACCATGCAAGCCACCCCCCCCCCCCCCCCCCCCCGATTTCATTGCAAATACATTGCAATATCCATGGCATGATATGGAATTAATATAGGCATGTAGGATCAGTATAGATATATATAATGGTTAGCAGAGTCAAGGCAACTGAGAGCCTGTTTCTAAGTTGTATAACTCCATGACTCTATTAAACTTCAGGCTAAGCGGCTCTTCTTATTTTAGTCTTATGTTCGTATTTAATGAGAATTGTATCGGTATCCATTTTATTTATATAAATGAAGGAACGATAAACACCTAATGGATTTGCTCCACAGTGCTTTACTTAGCCTTTGCCCACAGACCAGGAAAAAATGTCAAGGACAATGTGACAATGTTCCATTTTCTCTCTCAAATCACTTTTTTCAGACCTTGGAATCCGATGGATTTAGGTTTAATTAATTGTTTTCACCAAGGTCCCAAGTTTAATTAGTAGACTTTTACAAAGGTTCCAAGTTTAATTCCCGGCAAGTTAACTGATCAGAGGTAGCACCAGAAACAGAATAATTAGATTCAGGAAAATGTCCTCAGTTACCCACTTATGACCGTTGTCCTGTAACTTTTAATGAAAATTCACAAGGGAAAAATAACGAGATAAGTGAAATGGGGTGGGCTTCAAGGTCAGTTTATTTTGCCAAACTTTAGTCTGAATTTACAAAGAAGCATCAACTAAGATAAAATGCCAATGGGTCTTACAAAGAAAAAGATCTTGGAATTATATTAGTGAATTGCTAAATCCATCACCTGAAATTTTGATCACACATTGTGTAAGGAAATAACTATCATGATACTAGCAGTTTTCAGGTGTTGATAGGTTTTTAAGGTGTAAATTATTTTATATTAAAAAAAACTAACTAGAGAACTATTCTCTAGCCTCCTGAGAACTTAAGACTTACCATGGCAGACATACACTGATAGACAACAGCTGTTCACATGAAATGACCTCCAGGTTCAAGAAGTGTGTGGGAAGGAACTGCAGATGCTGGTTTAAACCGAAGATAGACACAAAATGCTAGAGTAACTCAGCGGGACAGGCAGCATCTCTGGAGAGAAGGGATGGGTGACGCTTCGGGTCAAGACCCTTCTTCAGACTGCCAACTATGGACTTTGTTTTGATCACATCATGGACTTTGGTGTTTGCATTATTATGGTCTGGTTACCTTGTATTAGCGATGATTAATTTACTGTATTATTGATTATTGTATATTTAATTGTGTGTTTTGCATTAATGCGCCGGTCTGTAATGCTGTAACAATTAAGAATGTTGTTATTCCATTGCCAGTACATATGATAATTAAACATTTGACTCTTGATCTATGGAAAATAACAAGGGAACCAAATTAGTTAGCTTAACAACTTTGAACTGCACTCGACCACAGATATTTCCTTTGCATTCTCCACCTATCACATTATCTGCAATTTCAAAACATACTTGCTTTCTCACTTGTTCCTTCTGTAGAAGGATTACTGACCTGAAACACTAACTCTGTTTCTGTCTCCATGGATGCTGCTTGATCTGCTGAGTGCTTCTATGATTTTCTGCTTTTGTTTCAGATTCGAAGATTATGTTTGCTTGATTTAAACATCACCAATAAAAATCGTGTATAAGATTATGTATATAATAATATATTCTGTCCACCCAGTTGTGGCTTATACTGTTGTGGCAATAACTGTTTGTAATTAATAGATTTGTACAATGATAGTGTTGTTTGCTTTCTCCAACATTAAATCATCGAGAATTTTTGTGGCTTTTATGAAAAATTCACAACATTAATCTCAACTATGAACTTCTATGGATTGTCTTTGGTTGCGCTAAAGATTACAAGTTTCTTTCACTAGTATTGTTGCTATTAATTTATTGAATTCTGTATATCATATATTATCTGCGTTATTGTGTTACCAGGCCTGTAATGTTGCTGCAAGTAAGAGTTTCATTGTTTCGGTACACATGACAATTAAACGCTCTTAACTTGAATCTTGAAATAAATGCTCAGCACCAATATACAGAAAATATAGCTACTGTTTTATCCAACCTTCACTGCTCAGATACAGAATAATAGAAATTTATAGAGCAGGTGGGGCTCAGTCATCCTCTCAAGCCAACACTAGAAAATTAATCCTGACAGGGTTTGACTTAAGAATTGGCCAATATAGGGCATTGATTTATCTGGCTACCCAAAGCTAGATTAAGAAATCCATTCAAATAGTTTTATGTTTATTTATGAAACCAGTGATTTACAAAAGTTGAATTGTACATGTAAAATTGCTGGGCAATTTGAAAGGCAACTATGGTGTGGTGTCACTGTATCATAAAATTCATCTCAGACTTCAATTTGGACAACAAGACAAAAACTGTGTATGTGAATCTCCTGTCAAAAATAGCGAATTACCCACAAATCAAGAGCAAAACTGATGCTAAAATACTAACTTTAAAGGCTCAAGTTCAATTTAACCAATCAGCAGGAAAATACAACTCATTAGATTTATTCCAATCTGATCTAGTTCTAATAAATGCCTGCCATTAAAAAAATGCGAACTCCTAGTAATTAGACACTGCGTTTTTCTGTGCCTCAGATAATAAACATGTTTTCTCTATTTCTATAAAACATTTTGACTATAATCTTCTCTGTGAACAAAATGGATTTCCGCAGCCTCAAGAGTTTGCGTATATCACTCTGCAACTGTCTCCCATCTATGTTTCATGTCACTTTGAAGTCATAGAATTATGTAGCATGGAAACGGGCCCTTTTGTCCAACTAGTCATTGCCGACCAGGATGCCCCATCTAAGCTGGTCCTATTTACCTGCATTTGGACCATATCCCTCCAAATCTTCGTTAAACAAGTACCTGCCCAAATGTTTTTTTAAATGTTGTTATAGTACCTGCCTCAACTACTTCCTCTGGCAGCTCGTTCCATACACCCATCACATTCTGTGTGAAAAAGTTGTCCCTTCGGTTCGAATTAAATCTTTTCCCTCTCAACATAAAACCTACCATAAAGACCTCAATTTCTTGATTCCCCAACCCTGTGAAAAACACTTTGTGCATTCACATTATCCCCTCATGAATTTATACACCTCTGTAGGATCATTCCTCTGCCTCCTGCACTCAATGAAATAAAGTCCAAGCCTACTCATCCTCTACATCTATCTAACATAGCACAAAAAGTAAGGACATTTGTGTTTGGTAGATTATTTCTTTGTTGTAACAATGCTTCTTGGCAATAAATCTTATACCGTTGGAAAGCCTGTTTATTTCCCTTTTAAATGGTGCCACATTTGTAAGGAACATGCATTTGTGGGATGAGCAGCAGAGCTGAGTATGTGGGTTGCGCCCCTGCCAAATCTTCTCTGACAATGCCAAACAGCTTATTCTGCCATTGACTCTTGTTCGGTGTTGTTTGGTGGATTGGATGATTGAAGTCTGAAGAAACAAGACATATTGGCAATTTAACAATTTATTCATTTAATAAACAGGAGCCTCAGTAGCGTGTGGAAGAACCATACACAGCCACAACAGCCTGGCACCTCCTCCTCATGCTGGTCACCAGCCTGGTCACACACTGTTGTGGGATGGCATCCCATTCTTCAACCAGCATTTGTCGCAAGTCAGCCAACGTGGTTGTGTTGGTCACTCTGGCACGAACAGCACGCCCAAGCTGATCCCACAAGTGTTCAATGGGGTTGAGGTCAGGACTGCTGGCAGGCCATTCCATCCTCTGCACTCCCAAATTCTGGAGGTAGTCTTTTTGTGCTATGTTTATTTATCTATATACTAAAACTCTCGTTTGTTATCTTGTTTGTGACTGAACTTCAGCCGTAACGGTACACGATAGCGCTACAATTGTAGGCCCACCTGACTCACCGTCGTCACTTTAATGGTAAAAATTGTAGTTTTATTGAAATTGGTGTTATATTTTTAAAGTTATTCACATTTTAAAGTTTAAAAGGAGGGGAGGGGGGAGGGGGCAAGTGGGGGAGAAGGGAGAGGGGAGGGGGGGTTGAGGAGAGAGGGGGGGTTGAGGAGAGAGGGGAGGACAGGGTGCTGCACCAATGCAGAAGAGGTTTGGGCCCAACGGGTCCACTTGGCCTAGTATATTACTAAAACTCTCTGTTTGTTTGTGTGTATATTAATATATTTGTGCCTGGACACAGCCAAAACGGTACATGATAGCGCGACAATTTTAGGCCCATCTTACTCAACATTGTCCTGGGGTTCGAATGAATGTTGGTTTTTTAAAAATCACTTTTTACCCTTTCAAAATTACTTTTCAAAGTTAAAAAAATCACTTTTCTCTCCTTTTCGCTGTCACCCGCATATGATGTCACAGTGGGACCCGCCCGAGTGACGGGCCAATGATGGATGTGCAGTTTTACATATCCGAGCCTGCGCAGTTGGGTCCCGTTCATCGCCAAAAGGTCCGTGCCTGCGCAGTTGCGTCCCGTTCACTAATTCTTACGTGTCACCCGAGTGGGGGGAGGCGGGTTACTTGCGATAGTTTGCCTTTGCGATGGTACAAACGGCAGGGACCCGTAGTGAGCCGCCGCTCATTTCCGGACATGTGATCGTCTTATCGATGGTGCAAACGGCAGGGACCCGTAGGGAGCCGCCGCTCCGGACACGTGATCGCGTCTTTTCAATGCACTTCGACTTACAATACGTGTGCAGAATCCAACGGCTCCGAATGGGATGGGGGTAGGGAGGGGGGGAGTGGGAGGTGGGTGTGGGGGAAGCGGGGAAGGGGAGTGGGGATGGGAGGGGAAGGGAAGGATGGAGGGGAATGGGGTGGGTGGGAGGGGAGAGGAAGGGTGGGGGAGTGAGGATGGGGTTGAGTGGGGGTGGGGGGAGGGTGCTAGACTAATGCATGAGAGGTTTTGGGTCCAAGGCTCACTGACTGCAGCGCTGGCGGCACGGGGCCAAGATGAGTGGCACCCTCTTCCCTTCCCTGTCTCCCCTCGCCTGCCCAGGAGAGGCCCACAGGGGTGATTTGGACCCAACGGGTCCACTTAGTCTAGTATATATATATATAAATTTGCTAAGAAGCACTTTCAGATACTTGTTGACCTATTCTGTGCAAGAGCAAACACAGATCTAAACATGTTACAATAAAGGTATGCCTGCATTGGAACATCAGTACAGTTAATATTAGAAAATATATGTAGCTATCATCAGTCCATTCCGCCATTCAATCATGGCTGATCTATTCTTTCCTCCCAACCACCTTTGACGCCCTTACTGATCAAGAACCAATCAATCTCCGCTTTGGAAATACTCAATATCTTGACCTCCACAGCTATCTATGCCAGAGAATTCCACAGATTCACCACCCTTTGGCAAAATAAATGTCTCCTCATCTCCATTTTGAAGGTATGTCCTTTTATTCTGAGGCTGTGCTCTCTGGTTCTAGACTCTCCCACTAATGGAAACATCCTCTCTACCTCTACTCTATCTAGGCCTTTCATTATCTGGTAGGTTTTAATGAAATACCCCCTCATCCTTCTAAACTTCATCGAGTACAGGCCCAGAGCTATCAAACGTTCCTCATATGTTAACTCAATCTTCTCCGGGATCATTCTCGTAAACCCCCTCTGGAATCTCTCCAATGCCAGCGCATCCTTCCTCAGATATTGGGGCACAAAACTGCTAACAATATTCCAAATTTGGCCTTATAAAGCCTCAGGATTACATCCTTGCTTTCATGTTCTAGTCCCCTTGAAAGGAATGCATCACATTTGCCTGACCACCAACTCAACCTGCAAATTTAGGAATCCTGCAGCAGCACTCCCAAGTACCTATGCAACTCCGATTTCTGAAACCTGTCCCCATTTATAAAGTAATCTACACCTTCATTCCTTCTCCAAAGTACATGACCAAAACCTTTGTTCTGCTGTATTTCATTTACCACCCCTTTGCCCAATCTGTCCTAGTCCTTCTGCAGACTCCTTGCTTTCTCAACACTACCTCCCCCCTTATCACTCGTGCGCCTGCGCTGCCCTAGCAGCTGCGGCTCACCTGCAGTCCGTCTGTCTTTGTGTTTTATGTTGTTTTTTTGTCTTGATTGTTGTGTTTAGAGATGATGTCGTTTTTTGTGGTTGTGTACTATGTGGGGGGGGGGGGGGGAGAACTGTAAAATTGTCTCTTCCGAACGGAGACGCGACTTTTTTCTGGGTCTTGTCTCCGTTCCCGCGGCGGCCTACCATCGGCCAAACACCTGGAGCTGGCGGCCTCCACCTGGGACCTGGTTCGCATAGCCCGCGGGCGGGACTTACCATCTGCGGAGCTGGCTGCCTTCGGAGGAAGGCTGTGGTGGCGCTGCGAGAGCGGCTACGACTCGCCTTCGAAGGCTCTGGAGGCTTCGGCTGCGTGCCGCGTTGATATCGGAAGCCCGCAGGCCCTGCCCTGGGTGGGGGCCGACATCGGGAGCTCTGGCATCGGCAGCATCTTCGCCCGCCCCGAATTGCGGGGCTTGGGTCGGCCCGCCGCCGACCTTTCACTGTCCGGCGCGGCCTGGAATAGGCTGCGGGGTTTTCTCCGCCCGGCGGGGGCTTCAATGTCGAGAGCTACGACCGCCCCGACGTGCAGCGACAGCGTCTTTGCCCGCCCCGGATCACGGGGCTTGGGTCGGCCCGCTGCGGAACTTCAACAGCCTGACAGAAGACGGCTTCTTCTTTTTTGTTGTTGCTTTGTGTTGGTATGATTGTGTGTGAAATTGTTTATTTTTATTGCTCTATTGATGGACTGTGGGTGATCTTTCATTTCACTGCACATCTTGTATGTGTATGTGACAAATAAACTTGACTTGACATTACTTCGTATCATTTGCAAAGTTGGCCACAACACCATCAATATTGGATTTTTAAGCAAGATAAAGATCAAATCATTAATTATTGAGATATACTGTACTAAAATTGGTACACTTCATTGTATTTTAGAGTCCATAGTGAACAAGTCAGAGGCTACATGCCTTTACAATATGGATGGAAAACATTCAGATGTATTGCAATGGTTTGCTAATTGCTTCAAAGCAATTAAAGGCCTGATACTGCTTCAGGATAGCTTCAACAAAACCAATGTATAGCCGCATCTCTAATTCTCCGAAGATATTGTTCTTATTTGTAAAAATATTACATCAAAAGCACCATTCTAATTAATGTAACATGAGATCAATGGCGGGTGTCCCACTGATTGCGATTAATAAATCATTTAAACTAACTGGAGCCTTTGTGCAAAAGGATTGGCAACAAAAACTTTTTTTTCTTTGTGTGGCTCCTTTTGTCTAAGTGCCACAGCCATGATAACATCTGCAGGGTTCTCATTGCCTATATATTGTATAGCAAACAGACAAATGTGTAGATTTATTTAACTCATGCATTTTTTAATTTGTATTTAACAAATAAGAGAATAAGACATTTGTTCTTTTAAGACTTGCACCATGAGTATGTAGACTCAATAGCTTTGTTACACATTTGCACCTTCAGCTGCTGTGTAAGCAATCTGAGCAGCTTACCTTGATAAAAACTGAATTAAATTATCTTTTATTGTCTGGTGCTAGAGCATAATTCAGAAGTGTAAAAATCTTCTTACAACATAAACAGGACATTCTTCTTTTATATGTGTACTTTAATCTCTTTGAAGGTAGACCAAGAAAACATTTGGTAGGATAAGACCCAAAATAAATCGATAAATGGCTTTATTTTCCCATTAGCTTACAGAACACTGATTATGATCACAGTTACTTCATTCAATTGCTACCATCCATCTGCCTCTTTGTTTGACATTTCACAGTCAAGAAGGGATCAAAGGTTTACCATTACAAATGGCATGAGGTAATTTGTGTTGATGGAGACAAGATAACACATTTCTTATTACTTTGCAATTAACAGGAAAATACCAAAGCCAATTTATTACAATGTCAAATAAATAAGACTTTGGAACTTATGCAAAAATACATTAATTTCCGAAAACTGTTCTTTGGAAATGTAGTTAAAAGATCTGGAAATATGACAAGCACTTAGCATAGATTGGAGAATCCAGTATTAGTTGTGTGTCATTTTATTCATTGCATTTCTGCCAGCAAGCTCTGATGACCTGTGTCCAAATTTTATTTTTGCTTTTAACTTCATTACATTATGCACCACACAGAATGGTCAGATTTACATGATAATTTTTCATGTAAATTCACAAATGTTGCAATATTATCAAACAAAGCCAATTCATAAGACAAAATATTTAATTCCATTTTCCACAAGATCTTGTCTAGCGAAATAACCCTGGAGGTGCATTTGTGGTGAATCCATTCTCTGGATGAATCAAGCTGGTTAGGCTTAGCAACATAAAAGTGCCAAAATCTTCCTTGGGGTTTTTGTTAATCAGTTGCCACAACTTGGTGGGCTTAAACAGAGATGGGGATTCAGAAGGATTTAAATTCTTTTGATATGAACCACAAAAATGTTAATATGCCTGATCAGGATTAAAAAAACGGAAGCCAAACAGCATCTTATAAATTACAAGTAGATCAGACTGTCAGGATACGGAAGTCCTGCAGCCAATATAATGTTCTTTCTGAAGAAAGTTTGCTGCATTTACTCGGTCTAATCCTTTATTTGACTCGATTGTGCAAACAATGTAGTTGACTCACAACTACCCTCAGACGTGGGTGAGCAGATTACTGAGCTTCATCAAATTGCTACCTCAGAGCACAAAGTACATAGAATGCCTGACACAATTTGATACATTCACCACAGTCCACCCTCAAAGTCCTCCTTACAAACAGCTGGGGAATTGCAATCAGACATGTTTGTTAACAGCAGTTTTGGAAGCAATGGCCACCACACAGTCTTTCTTAAGTCAACTTTGCAAAGGACACTCTTCGAACACATTGGATGGAACTCCATCATGAAAAATGGACTAGATTCCATAGCAAACTATCAGTTCCATATTGGGCATCCATGAGGCACCGTAGGCTATCATTACTGGTAGATGAATCAGTACTGGTACATTCAGATCATCAGTCTGAAGAAGGATCTCGACACGAAATGTCGCCCATTCCTTCTCTCCTGAGATGCTGCCTGACCTGCTGAGTTACTCCAGCATTTTATGAATAAATACCTGCGATTTGTACCAGCATCTGCAGTTATTTTCTTATATCATTACTGGTAGAGTTGGTAAGTAATCCTACAAGAATGGATCAGGTCAAAGGTTTGCACTAAGAACTACGAATGGTTCTAGACAATTAAAGAACATGCGAGAAGAGGAAACTCCATTGTAAATCATGATGCGCCTGACATGTAATATAAAAATGAGTATAAAGATGGAAATCAGGAGTCTAATGGAAAGAACTGCTTCAGCTGCTTTTAAAGAGCAATTAGAGATGCATTTAAATGTTGTTTTTGCAAGCAAAGCCCACAACTCATAAATGATTTTTTTTAAAAGGGCTTTGGTGATTTGGGAATTACATTAGGAGTAACATGTACAGTTTTAGTCTCCTTCCTCAAGAGAGCCATTCTCCCTTGAGGAAATATCCATTTTAGTATACAAATGATAAACAGATATTTGTCAGATTAATTCATGGGAGCTACTAGGAAAAGTTAAGTTTTTTTGTGCCTTGTCTTTCCATCACATTTATTGATCTAAGTTTCTTTAAAAAGCTTCAATGCTGTTTTTAATTCTTTCCCCAGGAGCCTGAGGCACAACTGAACAGTTGCTGAGATTTCTGTTGGTAAACTCACTCTTGGGAGATACCAGCCAAATAAATGAGATTTACTAAATCAGTCACCAGTTTATACTGAGTAGATTTAAAATTAAGAGCACTCTCCTTAGTTTTTATTGAAAATCAAATAATTTAAAAGCATAAAATGAATCCACCATCATTTCTTATACAATGGTAGGTCCACTAAAAATTATCATGATCATTATTTATATATCGAAAATATGTTGGAAATATGTGAAAGCTATAAAAGATGCACAGGAAGAATTAGAGTTAATATTTCAGGTAAAAAATGATGAACTTTTACTTTCTGGATTCTGCTATTTCCATGCTGTCCCTTATATAGTCCCATTTGCTTTTTTGCACTTCCAAACCTCAACATTTCTTCTCCAAATTAACCAATTCTCAGACAAGAATCACAAGCTAAAGATTCCCTTCTCCCAGCATGCTCCATAAGATTCTTAATCAATTCCATTCTGTTTTCTTGTTCGCCTACTCCCTGTGTCTTACCCCCAAGCTTTCATGAGTATGAGGGAAACATGGTTTAATTAATACTTTCATGAGGTTTAGCTCATTTTCTCCAGCAATTTACATGACAGTGGAGGAATAGTGTGCTGGTGTCTCCAGGCCCCCTATGTGCTTCTTAAAAAGGTAACATGGTTCACTGTGAAGGTCACCCAAGTGGTGTTGATGACTCCCAGAAAACAAAGATGAGGAAGGAACGCTCAAGGCTGGTTGAAAACAGAACAATTAGAAAATGCACATATTATATGTTTAAAGTAGTGAAACAACCCAATGTGCTGCACCACATGGTCAAACAATACTTGAAATGGAAGCAGCTGGTTTGTAAAGTTCGACCAAGTGGAATCTAGGGTGAGTTAGCCAATTGGATAGAAAATTGAACTGAAGCAAGAAGACCGAGGGTGGTGATAGAAAGGTGCTTTTTAGACCGGAGGTAATAAGTGTACACCCTAGGGATCGACGCTGGGTTCACTTTTCATTATTTATATTAACGATATGGATGCGAATGTATGTAGCATGGTTTGCAGGTTTATGGATGACACCAAAATTGGTGATAGTGTGGACAGTGAAGAAGGTTACCAAGGATTACAATGAGATCTTGATCAAATGGTCCATTGTGGGCCGAGCTGCTGGTAAACAGGAACAGAGTGGGACCGGCCCTGCTCGTCCCCCCGGGACCAGAAGGATGGAGCTGGTGATGACGAAGGAAGCATTGGGTGAGAAGCGATGCCAGTAGGAGAGGAGAGGGAACCATCGCGCTCTCATGGTCGACTGCAGAAGGCGCCCCCGGGGTACAAAGGTGGACAGGTGAGGAGAGGGACCCAAGGAAGGCGATGGCTGGAGGCTTGCAACAGCCTGGGACTTGTCTGAATCGGGCACCGCTCATAAGAACTACACGCAGGCTGGACTCTAAAAATGGCGTCAAAACATGGGGCATCTTGCATGTGGGTTCAGTAGACTATTTCTATACACTTGCTAATTGAGGATGTGCTTGGGTATGGCAATACTGTACTGGACTGAATGTAAGAAACGAATTTCACTGTGTATTTGCACATGTGATAATAAAAGTGCCATTGAACCATTGAGGAATGGCAGATTGCTGTTTAATTCAGATAAAGACAGGGTGTTAATCTCCTCAGCATCCCCACCATCCTTCCGAGAGTGTGGTGACTAAAGCTGCACCCAATACTCCAAGTGCGGCTGAACTAAAGTTTAGTACAGTTGGACATAACCACCCAGCTCCTACATCCTGTGTGCCCTGACTTATGAAAGCAAGCATGCCATCTGCCTTCTTCCTCACCCTATTTATCTTTGTTGTCATTTTCAGGAAACTATAGACCTGGAAGTGGAAGAGGTTGCTTCAATTAAATATGTGATGCAAGAAGTACTATTTTCTTACGTTACATAAATGGTGCATAAAGTATAAACATAGTGCATCATGTTGTTGGTCCTGAGAATCTGTATGATGCTGAAGAAGATACTTCCTGCACCACTGATCATCACATCTTATTATTTTTATTTTTGTGATAGGGGATTGGTTTCTTCAGAATCCTGAAAATCTCTCATCAGCGATACGCACTGTACAAAAAACTACATTTTCCCCATGACCACGTGGGTTTTCCCAAGGGTGCTCCGGTTTCCTCCCACACTCCAAAGACGTACAGTTTGAAGGTTATTTGGCAAAATTGTAAATTGTCCCTAGTGTGCAGTGATTGCTGGTCGGCAGGACTCGGTGGGCTGCAGGGCCTGTTTCCACGCTAAATCTCTAAACTAAACTGAGTTAGATTTCAGTATTCCCTTAATTGGCATTTGCACAAAGTTCGGCTGTGAAAAAAACAATGCGTCACAGTTACATCTTGAATAAAGGCACTAAGCATACATTTTGCAATTAACATTTACAGCCTTAAATGTGAACACATCCTCATCAACAGTTTCTTTATATAATACATCACATTGAACTTACTACAAGAAATACCACCGGATAGCTGCTGGTACTAAAAAGAGACAGCGCAGAGGAATAAGACAACAGTCAACCTAAAATGTGTGTTTCTCACCTGCATTCTAAGACTGAAAAGCACATTTCCATCTGTTCAATTAACTTTCAGAGTTTGCTTAATTTGACATACACTGAATGATTCTTTCAAAACCAAGATCATTGAGCTTGCTGTGGGTTTTGTAAATGGGATGAAAAACCATGTAAGTCATACATTATTAAGTCAAAATAATATTGAATCTTTTATTAAGGTACAAAGTGTGGCAATTAGGGTCACACTATCTTGCCTATTGGGTGAATATCTGGTGAACAGTATTGAATTGTTCTTCACTTTAAAGGTCACCAACCTGAAATGCTTTCCTTTTAAAAAAGTCACTCATGACTCACAGATGATCTGGGCCCAGTAGTAATATGGAGTTGGACGAATGCAGGTAAACCAGCCATGGTATGGTGAATGGTTGGGCAGATTGGTGGGAAGATAGACACAAAAAACTCGAGTAACTCAGTGGGACAGGCAGCATCTCTGGAGAGAAGGAATGGGTGACGTTTCGGGTCGAGACCCTTCCTCAGACTAGTCAGAAGAAAGGGAAATGAGAGATATAGACGATGATGTAGGGAGATAAAGACCAATGAATGAAAGATATGCAAAAAAAGTAACGTAGACAGGCCATTGTTTGCTGTTTTTTTGGGTGAAAACGAGAAGCTGGTGTGACTTGGGTGGGGGAGGGATGGAGAGAGAGAGGGAATGCCAGGGTTACTTGAAGTTAGAGAAATCAATATTCATACCGCTGGGCTGGCTGTAAGCTACCCGAGCGAAATATGAGATGCTGTTCCTCCAATTTGTGTTAAGCCTCACTCTGACAATGGAGGAGACCTAGGACAGAAAGATCAGTGTGGGAATGGGAAGGAGAATTAAAGTGTTTAGCAACCGAGAGATCAGGTAGGTCCAAATGATCGCCCAGTCTGCGTTTGGTCTCGCCGATACAGTAGATGAGGTTGGAGGAGGTGCAAGTGAACCTCTGCCTAACCTGAAAGGACTGTTTGGATCCCTGCTCAGAGTCGAGGGAGGAGGTATCGGGTCAGGTGTTGCATCTCCTGCGGTTGCAGGGGAAGGTACCTGGGGAGGGGGTGATTTGGGTGTGAAGGGAGGATCAGTTAACCAGGGAGTTGTGGAGGGAACGGTCTCTGCGGAAGGTGGAAAGGGGTGGAGATAGGAAGCTAGGAAGCTAGTGCTGGGATCCCGTTGGAGGTGGCAAAAATGTCAGAGGATTATGTGTTGTATTTGATGGCTGATGGGGTGAAAGGTAAGGACTAGGAAGACTCTGTCTCTGATGCGATTAGGGGGAGGGGGAGCAAGGGCAGAGCTGTGGGGTACCGAGGAGACACGAGTGAGGGCCTCATCTATGATGGGAGAGGCGACCCGCGTTCCCTAAAGAATGAGGGAACGCATCTCGGATGTCCTGGGGTTTGGCTGCCTACTCCCGCTTGTGTTCTTGGGTGTGTAAGGTCATACGATTCCCTGAGTGGCCTGAGTTGGGTGCTGCTGCTCCACCTTGCCAACAAAGAACATTGAAAGGTGACTGCGGGGATTTGGAGGGTGACAGGGGAAGGTGCAGGAGGGGGAAAGAGGGAGTTGCCTTCGTTCTAGCAGGAATCTCGCAAGTAGATATTTTGCTTACTTTCTCCCTGTTCGGACAATAACTTTGGAATGTTAATTAAGTGGCAGTAATCGCATCGGTCTGATCCAAATCAACAGGAAGATAGTTAAAATCAACATCCCGAGCTCAGCATTGAATAGCCATACAGTTGTACGTAATGGAAACAGGTTCCATGGTTCAATTTGTCCATGCTGACTATGATGCCTATTTATGCTAATCCCATTTGCCTTCATTAAGCCCATATCCTTCCATTCCTATCGGAGTACTTTCCAAATGCCTTTTAAATACCATAAGTAAAGTAAAGCTCTCCATTCCAGGCAACATCCTGATGAACTTTCTTTCCTCCCACATCCTTCCTGTGCAATACTCATGTAGCTCATCGCTTCAATTTTCTTCTCTTATAAAAGTTTCTCTGCACAGTCAACGTACACAAAATTATCTGTTATTTTTTCTTTGCAATTTAAAAAAAATACGATAGGTAGAAAATGTAGGATGATAAATGAGTGCTGGGCTGACAGGGACAGCCTTTGGTTTTTGCAGTCTGCGCGATAAACTGGTTGCATGGAGACAGCATTTTCCATCCATCAATTTAAATGCAATGCACTTTAGACGGATTCTGTAACAGGGAGTCAATGTTGCCTGGCAGGTGATGACAAGAAAACTTCACTCCCCAGCTTCCCCAATATACCAGCAAAATTACATAGAGACAGAGACGGAGAGGGGAGAGGGGGGGAGAGGGACAGAGAGAGAGAGAGAGAGAGAGAGAGACGGAGAAAAAGCGAGAGTGAGAGACGGAGAGAAAGCGAGAGGGAGAGACGGAGAGAAAGCGAGGGGGAGGGAGAGAGGGAGAGAGGGGGAAAGGGGGGAAAGGGGGGAGGAGGGGGAGGGGGAGAGGGAGGGGCAGACACACACACACACACTAGGGCCAGTGCAATGAAATCAAGAAACTTATTTGTATTTTCCATCTGCATGAAATTCAGATTGGCAAAAACGGAAGTATGCATGCCATTTAGAAGAACTAATTAAAGTAAAACAAAGCAATTATTAAAGAAATTAAGACAGTCAGAAGGAAACAAAGCAGGAAAAGGTTTGAACTAAAATGAGAGGGGAATATCAAAATGGTCTGAAGGGTTCCAACCCGAAATGTCACCTCTTCCTTTTCTCCAGAGATGCTGCCTGACCCACTGAGTTACTCCAGCATTTTGTGCTTATCTTCGGTATAAACCAGCATTTGCAGTTCCTTCCTTCACATTTCAAAATGTTATTTATAAATCAGGAACAAAGTATGACAGAAACAAAACGGCAAAACCAGCATAGACTCGGTGGGCCAAATAACTTCCTATGTCATAAGGAAATATGAGATTCACACTTTCACCCAACAAACTGCTAACAATGGCCTGTTTCCTTTATCATCGTTACTTTTTTGCATATCTTTCATTCATTGTTCTTTATCTCTCTGCAACATTGCTGATATCCCTCATTTCCCTTATCCCGAACTAGACTGAAGAAGGGTCTGGACCCGAAACATCACCCATTCCTTCTGTCCAGAGATGCTGCCTGTACTGCTGAGTTACTCCAGGTTTTTGTGTCTATCTTCAGAATAGAAATGCTGGTCTCCAGAAAAGAGAGTGAGACGGACATATAGAAATCGTAATGGTCAACACATCAGTGGTCTATGGTTAGAGAGAAGAGACAAGAATAGATTAAAAATGTGGAGAGTAAACTAAATTGAGAATTTCCATCTGAATGGGGGGATGAGGTAGAAATATTGGGGGAAACAATTTCGCTTTTTACATCGAACTGAACAGCACAGGAATAGGCCCTTCGGCCCACAATTTCTGTGCTGAACATGAAGCCAAGACCAACTCTTATTCCCTTATCTGCCTGCACATAATACGTCTCTTTCCATTCCCTATATTTCCATGAGCTTATCCACGTCTTTTGAATGCAACTATCGTATCTGCCTCCACCACCATTCCTGGCAGCACTTTCCTGGCACTCACCATCCTCTCTATAGAAAACCTGACCCACACATCTCCCTTAAACTTTGTCCCTTTTTCCTTTTTACATTGTTAATTTTGTTTTAACAAACAAAATCCTTCTAGAATAAACCTAGACTCAAAACTCTATATTCTGTAGTTTTATTGCAATTATTTGTACAGCAGTAACTAAAATAATAGAATCACATTCACTCCAAGATAAGTAGCAGAGTGTTAATGGATTGGAATTAATGAGCTTCATGTACCATTGGTATATGTTGTGCCACTGTCGAGTGCTGATAAAGGAATAGAAAAATAGACAAAGGAACGCATCTGCGCCTTGAGAAAAAGAAAACAAATAGAAACACTGAGGTGCAGCTATCTAGACAGGACAATAAAACAAGATGACCATCAACTGCACAACATCTATAAAGCTAGAGGAGAGAAAATTGAATCAAATATGGCTGTTAGACTGTGGCACAAGTATAACAAAATCGCCGGCCAACTTGCAGTTTGAAAATGCAGTTAAAGTATCAGTGGTAGGCTTGCAAGACGGTGCTGTGGTCTGTAGTTCAGCGTTGAAATTGCACTGCACTGCCTCAGGGTTACAGGCATATTGCTTTTATTCATATTGTACTTTAAATCAGGGGAAACATGGATGACAGAGCATTGTAGAAGCCCGGCACCAACTTTCAGAGACTCAGTCAAAAAATATTCAAACTGATCTATTGACTTGCCTGTACCTGGTTGCACATGACTATAATATTCCCATTTCATAAATCGATCCCTTCTGAGAAAGGCTACCGAACTTATTCCAGTTTGTACTACACTGCAAGATTTAACAATTTTAAAAGTCAGGATGCTTATCACATTATATTCTTCATTGCGGCTTGTTTTTGAACAGAAGCTTCAACAACCCAGTGCACTATGGACAAATCATTACTCTGCAGGTTGCTATAGCAAAACCGTGCAATTCATCTTACCTGAAGGAAGACAGCCATTGCACCTGCAACACCATTCCTTCTGAATGGCAACTCCACATCATCATTGCCAAGGTTTGAAAGATAAATCTGCATCTGTTTTTATAAAGGGACAAACAAAGAGTAAAATATTTATTGGGGCATGTTTTAAATAGACATTTTCTGCACTTGGTATTCTGTGTTAAAATTCCAAGTTCAGCCATTAAAGAAATCAACACGAAGTAATTAAAAATCATGTAACCCTTTAGTAAAGCCTTCATTAATCAATGAAAATTACATCAGTTAAGTCACACACATTCAGCAGCCATGTCCTCATACAACGTTTAAAATCCCAGTAGAATACTTCTCACAGGAGAATGAAGAACACTATATCAAAATGACCTTCTGTAAAATCATACAATTAGGAAGATAATTTTATTGCAGTAATTAGATGTGTTCAGTTAATTACTCCATATAAAAACATCTTTTGATGGTGTCAATGCAAATTAGTCAGAGGGAAAATAACTCCAACTTTCCAACGACAGTCACCATCTTTATAAAAACAGTGCCATATTCTAGTTATAAATGACACATTTATATTTTATTCAAACACTTGTCTATCATTTGAAAGCATTGATTTTCAAACTATAATATCAACCATAAGAGTTAAAGACATAATTTACTCTCTTAAATATGTGTACTTGGTTATAAAATACAAAACTGCATTTGCCCATGTGCATGCAAAAATAATCTTTCATTTTTTCTTGACTGCCACTGATGTGCTGCTCAACAACCTGTCAGCCAGCCAGTCACACATTCATGTTTCAAGAAATCATCCATGACATTATACAATTTTCAATACTTGCAAAATATGAAAAAGTAGCCTATTTCTGAATTTCTGAGATATTTCATATGTTTTTAAATTCTGTTTGAAGGGCAAAACCAAGCAGTGGAGGCAATTAAAACAGAGAGCAGATGTACCCTTTCCATTGTTGCTCTGATCCAGTGTACTGTAATATCAAATTGCAGGTTCCATTCAATAAATATTTTCTTCAGGGGATTTGTCCAATATTAACTTCAAGAATTCCACATTTGTTTCGTTCCAAGATGAAACTGCCATATCTGTCCTGAATAAACAGTTCTGATTCTCACTCCAAAGCCATTTTGGGTTTGAAATAATATCTCTGCTATTTCAGAACACACATCTTAACATTTGGCCTTCTTCTGAATCTCATGGTTGGTTTCTCTGACAATTCATTGACACAAGAGGAAGCTGATCCAAATGCAATATTCAGGAGCTTGCCAAAAATTAAAATATTCTCTTATAACATTATCTAACAACTAGATCAAGTGGACCCATTGGGCCCAAACCTCTCATGCATTAGTGCAGCACCCTCTCCTCCACCTCCTCCACCCCCTCCCCCTCCCCTCCCCCTCTCCCCCCCTCAACCCCCCTTATCCTCCCTCCTCCCTCCCTCCCCTCCCTCGCAATCCCCCCTCCCTCCACCCCCTCCCTCCCCCCCATCCCCCTCCCCCCATCCCTACGAGCACGGTAGCGCAGCGGTAGAGTTGCTGCTTTACAGCGAATGCAGCGCCGGAGACTCAGGTTCGATCCTGACTACGGGTGCTGCACTGTAAGGAGTTTGTACGTTCTCCCCGTGACCTGCGTGGGTTTTCTCCGAGATCTTCGGTTTCCTCCCACACTCCAAAGACGTACAGGTATGTAGGTTAATTGGCTGGGTAAATGTAAAAATTGTCCCTAGTGGGTGTAGGATAGTGTTAATGTGCGGGGATCGCTGGGCGGCATGGACTTGGAGGGCCGAAAAGGCCTGTTTCCGCACTGTATATATATGATATGATATGATATGATATGATGATAGATTTAAATTTTAAAATGTGAATAACTTTAAAAATATAACACCGATTGTCGCGCTATCGTGTACCGTTTTGGCTGTAGTTCAGGAACAAACAAACAAACAAACAAGAGTTTTAGTATATGGATAGCAGGCTTTCAGGTTTAAAAATGCATGTTTCACATGAGCTCACAGGACTTCACCTTGGGTTGAGCTTCGGGAATGTTGTCATGGGAACAGGTTCATAAGATCCCTAGTCAAAACGTTTAACTGGACTTCCTAATAAGCTTTGGAAGTTATAGCCTTCGAAACTGAAACACATGTGAGATTCGGTGTTTATTTGGTATTTTCGGCTGCTGTTCATGTCTTAGGAGCAATATTAAGCCATTCGGCCCAACAAGTCTACCCTGCCATTCAATCATGACTGACCTATTTTTCCCTCTCAATCCCATGGTCCTGCCTTCTCCCCGTAACCTTTGACGGCCTTAATGATCAAGATCCTGTCAATTTCCGCTTTTAAAATACCCAAAGATTTGACCTTCACAGCTATCTGTGGCAATGAATTCAACAGATTCACCGCGCTCTGTCTAAAAAATTCCTCCTCATCTGTTTTTTATAGGTATGTCCTGCATGGATAGGACGGTCCACCTGCAAGGTACAGATTTATATCGTAGTTAGTGTTTTTATTGTTACTTTAACTGATGTTATATAATTTTTCTATTGCTATATTCTCGTTGCTTTGTTGCTGCTTAAATAAAATTTGTGTTTAAAATTTTATATTGTCCGAGTGCTACCTCTATCATTGATCAGAATCCTCGAAACCTGCTAATATTCTGTTACAGTAGGCACAACAGTAACAAGAAGGGACTCGACCCGAAATGTCACCCATTCCTTCTCTCCAGAGATGCTGCCTGACCCGCTGAGTTACTCCAACATTTTGTGCCTACCTTCAATAGTAACTACCAACCATCTTTTGTGAAGATATTCTCTCTAACAGGCATCTCTGAGGTATATCTCCTCTGCTGATATGGACGATGAGACTGAGCTCTTCACTGCTGAGAATTAGGATTTCAGGTGAGATCTGTTTAGTCCAACGGTACCTTGCACAATTCATAGAAGACCATTGAAGCATTTGAGTTTCACTTGGCACATTTTGCATATTTATCAATTTTTCTGTCTCATTCTCAGGTCACACACCAAGCACACCTACTTTCCAAATAACTCTAAAACTGGATTATCTCATGCCTCATCATCTGCTTAAGAGGTGGGCAGTGGAAACTGTGCATATCCACACTCTCCTGTATCAGAAACACTGCAGTTCTGGCCCACTCTTCCTTTGAACTTCATAAACCTCTGAACCTGGAGCACCAAATGCTGGTGGATCACTAGTCATTCTGAGGAACTTATGAAGTTGTCAGCTTCTGTGAGAGGGCCGAGGCATTATTTGTACCCCTTTTCATTCTTCTGAATACATATTCTCATAGTTTTATAACAATTGCACCACAGCGCTCGTTATCTGCTCACATCAACTCTCTCAGTGCCAGCTGAACTCTTGCTCCTTTTCCTTTAAATTCTGCTCATTGCTAATGGCTCCCTGGAGAGGAGAACCATTCCCAGCACGTCATGCACTTTTATTTCCAAGAACCTCTTGGGATGTCTTCTCATTGGGGTGACACTGTTTACAGTCATTGCAACTTCAGTGCAAGCTCAAACATGAAGTATCTGGGCTCAAACTCATAAAGTTCTCACAGAGAGGACATCATTCCTTTCTTTTCCTGTAATAAGTAGTTACTATTTAGTATTAGCCATTCAGTTAATGGAGGAAAAACTACACATTAACTTGCAATCTTTCGTTTAACATACCCTGCTACCGGACATCAAAACAGAAAGCATCTTTGAAAGAGACCAGCACAGTCTGAAGAAGGCTCTCGACCTGAAACGTCATCCATTCCTATTCTCCAGAGATGCTGCCTGACCAGCTGAGTTACTCCAGCATTTTGTGTGTATCTTTGGTGTAAAACAGCAGCAGCAGTTCCTATCGACATAGCGACAATAATCATTGGTGAACTGATTCAACAACCTTCCCGAATGGAGTTACTTCAAAATCATTTAAGGACAGGATGACTCATCCAAGCCAATAATTTTCAAGAAAATATAACTCCTTAATAACTACTATGTCATTGATTCTGAGCCTGAGGGCATTAAATTATGACTGCGAAAATCACCAATTGAATATTTAGTTGGAAAAAAAAGACTGAGAAAGCACTTGAATAAGCCTTTGAAATGCTGTAAGGCATGGACAATATAAATTAAAGCACATTACTTAATTTGGGGTGTGAACACAGAACAGGTAATACATCACAAAATGAATAATTTAAAAGCAAAATTGGAGATTAAGACAAATTATTTTCCCCACAGAGTTCTTATCAGGTGGAACAGACTCCTAGCTTCGGCAGCTAATTCTATCCATTAATTCATTTGAGAAGGAACTGGAAAACTGCTTAGCAAAAATAAATATAAGGTTACGACAATGAGTAAAGATTAAGGCCTAATTCCCCATGGAATGAATTGTTCCAAAGTATTATAATGCATGGAAATCTTATACTTAGGAAATCATGCAATTATGGATGAACATCATAGGATACAAAAGAGTCCTGACCCGTAACATCGTCTGTCCATTTCCTTCTACAGATGCCTCCTGACCTGATCATTCCTCCAGCGGTTTGTTTTTTACAAAGATACAGGGTTAGTCATATTTTAGATTAGAATTTTCCTTAGCCACAAAAAGAAATGTAACCGTATCCTACTGGAAATACAAATGGGGATGACAAGACCAAAAGCATTCTTCACCATCATTCCTTGAAATGGGAAATGATTTGTGCATCTCCACACGTCAAGTTTAGCACATCATTATCATCGTGATTCAGCCATTTCTTCGGATGTACTGTTGCTTCCTCCAACACTATTATTTTACAATGAACAAACTTTATTATTTAAAATACCCTGAAAATCTAAAGCTCTGTCACGAGGTTTAACAGTTTTCAATGATACATGAAGCCATTGTTACTACAGAGCAACTATCTGGCTCTATGAAAAATTATTTTATGTATGCTTATTGGAGTTCACTCAGAAATACACCAAAATTAGATATTTTAAGTGTTTGTTTTTAAAAATATTTTAGGTTCTACCTTAATCATAATTAATTTCACCGATCTTCACGGTATATACTCTTTAAAAAGTTAACGTCCTTGTTGCTTTTTCTAAAAATTCTTTAGTGTTTGGCCTCTCAGTTGGCTTAAATACATTGCAGCTTCTTCGGTGCAAGGAAGCCAGCGGAACCTATGCCTGACTGCAGTAATCACCAGAGAAGAGCTAGTTTTCACATCAGTGACACCAAGTCTTTGTTGAGAGCTTGGTTCAAGATCAGTAAACAATGCTACAGTACAAATTCAATGACATTTAATAACCCGATTACGCTTCATTATGGGAATATTATGAGGTAAGAGAAAGCAGCTGAATGTTCCTTTCTTATATCATCTATGTGCTTATTACACACTAAAATTAAATCCATTTTAATTCAATTTCTCCCAGTCGATGGACCCACTGGATGGAGTAGGAAAAGGGGACGTACGACGAGATCTGGGTGTCCTAGTGCATCAGTCACTGAAAGGAAGCATGCAGGAACAGCAGGCAGTGAAGAAAGCCAATGGAATGTTGGCCTTCATAACAAGAGGAGTTGAGTATAGGAGCAAAGAGGTCCTTCTGCAGTTGTACAGGGCCCTAGTGAGACCGCACCTGGAGTACTGTGTGCAGTTCTGGTCTCCAAATTTGAGGAAGGATATTCTTGCTATTGAGGGCATGCAGCGTAGGTTTACTAGGTTAATTCCCGGAATGGCGGGACTGTCATATGTTGAAAGACTGGAGCGGCTAGGCTTGTATACACTGGAATTTAGAAGGATGAGAGGGGATCTTATTGAAACATATAAGATTATTAAGGGGTTGGACACGTTAGAGGCAGGAAACATGTTCCCAATGTTGGGGGAGTCCAGAACCAGGGGCCACAGTTTAAGAATAAGGGGTAGGCCATTTAGAACGGAGATGAGGAAAAACTTTTTCAGTTAGAGAGTTGTAAATCTGTGGAATTCACTACCTCAGAAGGCAGTGGAGGCCAATTCTCTGAGTGCTTTCAAGAGAGAGCTAGATAGAGCTCTTAAGGATAGCGGAGTCAGGGTGTATGGGGAGAAGGCAGGAACGGGTAACTGATTGAGAATGATCAGCCATGATCACATTGAATGGTGGTGCTGGCTCGATGGGCCGAATGGCCTACTCCTGCACCTATTGTCTATCGTCTATTGATTCAGTGAGCAGATTTTCCAGCCAACATTCTGAGCGAGCTGCTGGAGTTTGCACTCCCTCACAGGATTCCACTGGCAGCGTGCAGCTCTCCCGAGAGCAGAGCTGAACTGAGTGCAATCCACAATATCCAGCTTTACCTGCAATTCTAAACTTCCATCCTGTTTTATCATGTTCATAAGTTGTAGGAGCAGAATTAGGCCATGAGGTCCATCGAGTCTACTCTGCCATTCAATCACTGCTGATCTATCTTTCCTCCCAACCCCATTCTCCTGCCTTCTTCTCATAACTTGTGACACCCGAACCAATTGGGAATCTGTCCATTTCCGTTTTTTTTTAATCCATTGACTTGCCCTCCACAACTATCTATGGCAATTTATTCCACAGATTCACCACCCTTTGACGACAGAAATTCCTCCTCATCTCCTTTCTAAAGGTATGTCCTTTTATTCTGAAGCTGTGCCCTCCGGTCCAAGACCGTCACAAATGGAAACACACTCTCTCCACATCCACTATCCAGGCTTTTCACTATTCATTGAGTTTCAATGAGGTCCCCATTCATCCTTCAAGACTCATAAGAGTCTACTCACTAGAGTACAGGACCAATGTCGTCAAACACTGATCATGCGTTAACCCAATCATACAATCATACCTCTCCAACACCAGCATATGCCTCCTCAGATATGGGGCCCAAATGTGCTCACAATACTCCAAATGCGGGCTGACTTGTGCCTTATAAAGCCTCGGTATTACATCAGAAAAAGGCAGCAGTACTGAGCAGGTGCTAACGTTAAGTAGAAGATGTGGGCTATTGTCCAAATCAGATCCGTTGCACATTTTTAGGACCTGTAACTGTTATTTTCAGCAATCTTTATACACCTTGCTTGTATTCCAATTGGAAAACCACTTACCTGAAGTAAAAAGTCACCTCAAGAATCCAGACTGTTTATATAAATCCTAAAAATAACTGGCATTTACCTTGAGCAAAATTTACTCAAGTTTCCAACATCTGCTTTCTCTTGTGACCTTTGAGCCTAAATCACTAGTTAACTTTTATATCAAATTAAGATTGAAGTCAGCCCGCATTTGGAGTATTGTGAGCAGTTTGAATGCATTTTTTTCAGATTTATTTAGAGACATAGAGCTACACACAGAAACAGACTCTTTTGGGCAACATGTCCTTGCTGACCAAGATGCCTTATGTTTGGCCTATGTCCCTCTTCTCTCTGAACCTTCGGAACATATTTGGTACTGCAGCAATTCCATTCTTCCAAAACCAATCTTCTAATAGTCCTCATTAATATTTTAACTGAACACTGAATCTTCAAAGCAATAAAATACAATCCATTAAACATACTGAATGCTCATATGCAAGCCATAAAGCAGACAAGATATATTTATCATCTTACATTTCCACCGTACCTAACGTTTACGGTGACTCACTGATATATTATCAAACTCTTTCTGAAACTAATTTTTTTAGACATTTTTTCACACTTTTCAGCTAGTGTTCACAGTAACTTTTAAGATGCAGGATATTAATCCAAAACTAAATGAAAATATTCTGTTTACAAAACAGATATTGAATGCTGTAACTTTTTGTTTATCTTGTTCTTTTTCAGGAATTAAAGCTGTCAATATTTTGATGAAGCATTTAATGAGGAAGAACAGTGAAGTTTCTGTTCAATGAACTTGTGGATGCATATAATTATCCCTCCAAATCCAGATTAAAAAGCCTTCAGGATATAATTAGGACAAAATTACCACAAGACACAACGAGATTTCAAAAATAAGTGGCTAAAATATTTTAAACGTATTTAGGTTGTAAGAATGACAATAGTTAATTAGCAGGGTGAACTTAAAAGGCTGTTGTGTACTTTTGCACAAGGCATCTTTATGATTAGGAAACTAAATACTTTTATTTGGTAAACTGTAATCTGCCTTTCAGGAAAAGGAAGTTGAGTTTTTCAGTTTTAAGATGTGCAATTCAATGATGAGAACTGGGTGAATAATTTCTGAGGAGAATGATTGCGACTTCACCAACATTATGTTAGCCTGGGCAGTTTTAGCCAGCTGCCCATTCCTGTACTTTATGGGGTAGGAAAGAACTGCAGATGCTGGTTTAAATCGAAGGTAGACACAAAATGCTGCAGTAACTCAGAGGGACAGGCAGCATCTCCGGAGAGAAGGAATGGGTGTCGTTTCGGGTCGAGATCCTTCTTCATACTGAAGCAGGGTCTCAACCCGAAACAACACCCATTCCTTCTCTCCAGAGATGCTGCCTGTACCTCTGAATTACTCCAGCATTTTGTGTCTACCTTGTACTTTATGGGGCAGTTTGAGAGAAACAGATGAAACCGCTCTGACAAAATATGACGTTGGGGGTTCTGGAGGGTTTAAATATATTTGGGGAACCAGAGGGTAAAATAAGCTGAAAGATTTTGGATTTATCTATTCTCAGATTTACCTTGCTCTGTTAAATTGATGGAAAGCTAAAATGTTTTTTTGGCTCAGACCACAGATTACAATTTTTCCAGCATTGAAATGGCAAAGACTGGAGTGCATATCCTTAAGGTGAGAGGGGTAGGTCTTAAAAAAAGATGTGTGGGGCAAGTTTTCTTTTTTACAAAGAATTGTGGGTGTCTAGAACATAGCGCCAGGGGTGGTGGTGGAGGCAGATACGGTAGTGGAGTTTGAAAAAGCATTATCTATATATGTATATGCAGGGAATGGAGGGATATGGATCATGTGCAGGCAGCGGAGATTAGTTTAACTTGGCATCGTGGTTGGCACGGACATTGTGGGCCAAAGAGCTTGTTCCTGAGCTATACTATTCTATATTCTATGTAAATTGGACCTGAAATGCACAAACAGTGCTCTGTATTATTATTTGAAAATGCCATTGCATTTTGGTGAGGCTGAGGACTGAGGACTTTGGTGAGGCAGAAGGCTGAGGACTAAGTTAAAGCAGAGGCCTGCAGCAAGGATGAAGATTGTTGGCAACTGTGTCTCCAGGCTAGGGTTGCCAACTGTCCCATATTAGCCGGGACATCCCGTATTTTGGGCTAAATTGTTTTGTCCCGTACGGGACTGCCCTTGTCGTGTATTAGGCCTGGATGGTGTTGTAGGCCCGGACACTGTAGGCCCGGACACTGTAGGCCCGGACACTGTAGGCCCCGACGGTGTATGCCCGGACAATGTAGCCCGGGGGCCTCTGCAATCCCTGACAGTGTAGGCCCGGGCGCCGCCTGACGGAGGTTGCATAGCAACCCGCCTCCCGGCCCGGGCGGTCGCCATTGGTGGAGCGGGAGCATGTGGTCGCTGGCTGGGTGAGGTCACGTGGGGCACAGGGCGGTGAGGTCACCTTGTCCCGTATTTGGGAGTGAGGAAGTTGGCAACCCTACCCCAGGTGCAAAGTTAAAGTTGCCCCTTTCATAAAAGTAAGTCACAAGATAGTTAAAAAAATCATAATGTAATACAATTTAAAAATTGTAGCGGCTTTAAGAGAAGCAATGAGAATCATTCAAATTAAATCATCATAGGTTATTCTTCATGGATTGTCATGATGATATAACCTCACGAGTGAATCATTTCCCCGTGAGTGCAGGTGAGAAAGAGGGCTCTGTAAAACCCATGAAAAAGATAAGCAAAACCAAAGGAAAAGTCCCAGAAATCTGCTGGAGTTCAATTGGTTAAAATAAAACCACATTTGCTTTGTACAAATAAATGTGAACAAGGTGCACTGTATCCTCAGAGGACAAGAACATTTCAATCTCTGGTTTATGCTTCCCAGTTAGTCCTCCTTTTCAATCCTTCCATGGTGTCACCTCTCCCTGACACAGTAATCTCCATCAGCCTTCTAACCCTCTGAAATATCTATGTTTCAATAATACTCTGAATTTAATCACTCCTTTCTCAGTCCAGGCCTTCAGCTGCCAAGGCCAAAGTACTGGGATTCCCTTGTGAATCTTTTTTGCCTCCGCCTCTCTTCCTCCCTTCTAATATCGTATGTAGGATAACATCAATGTTTTCTTTAACAACTTCTTTGGGAAGGGGCTTGGAACAATTTGCATTATTAAAGATGGTCTATTTTGTGTCTATCTTCAGTCTTTTTTGAAACCCTTTCCATTGGAAAAAGATTTAATCTATCTTCCCTGCCCATGCCTCTTAAATTTGTACAGCTCCAACAGGCCATCCCTTTGCTTCAGATAAAACATACCAGTCTCTCCCCAGATCTTAAGCGCCCCAACTCAGGCAACATCCTGGTGAATCTCCTCTGCACTCTCACCAGTACAGCCACTTCCTTCCTTTATTATGGTGACTAGAAACGTACACAAGACTCTAAATACAGTCTAACCAGTATTCTGTAAAATTGCAAGGTAACTGCCCAGCTTTTATATTCTTTGCTCCGGCTTATGAAGGTAAGCATGCCATTTTACTTTTTCACTCCTCCATCTACCTGTGATAGAGAAACCAGACTCCATGAAGTAAAAAGTAACAATTTAAACCTTAGATTCATCTTGCACATGGAATCCTGAATCAGACTCTCACATCTTTATGTAATTTTTTTTCCCCATAATGAGCTGGGTACATAGTATTTGTGAATTATTTCTATTATTACACAAGCAGAAATTGCA
This sequence comes from Rhinoraja longicauda, assembly GCF_053455715.1. NCBI lineage: Eukaryota > Metazoa > Chordata > Chondrichthyes > Rajiformes > Arhynchobatidae > Rhinoraja > Rhinoraja longicauda. Next base: position 41,786,694 of record NC_135969.1, read on the forward strand.
TTAATTGAATTAAAGTGTCCGTATCTCTATATATTTTAACTTACTGTGGAATAAAACGGCCGATGAGTCTGACATTATATTAATTTTCTTTATACCTCCAACACTAAATATCCTCAAGAAACGGAACTTTGAAATTAAACGTAAATTGGAAAGTTAAATATTATAAGGTAGAGTGAATATTTGCTAAAACTATCAGATTAAATGTTAAAAAATCAGCAATTCTTATATGTAATTATGGTGGGGGTAGGGTTGCTTCTGGTAACCTTTCGTATGTTTAATGTGTCAGGAGAGGTATCCCTGCCAACCTCATGTCTTGCAGGCCTTTGCACTATTCAAAAAGTTATTTGTGTTCTTCTGATCCCAAGGGCACACTCTTCCACCTTCCTTCCATAATTACAGATCCTTTTCGGAAGGTTTCTGCCTGAATGTTCCTTCATGTACTGGCTTCTAAGGTCGCAGCTGCGAGAGCAAATGGCAGAAGCTGTGAAAACCTGTGCCAGATCAATAGATGATTCTGTGCTGAAACTGATTCAGCATGCTGTTCCACAGGACAAACCAACAAAGCTGCTCTGTGAACCTTGCAAGTGAGGATCTTGACCTTTCCAAGAATCTTCAACAATCGCCTTGGGATGACCTACATTACTGTTGAAATGCCATTAAGAGGTAATGAGGCAACCTCTAGGACAATTGGTTTAATCGGTTTAATGTCATTCTGAAAATCAAAGTCTCTTGGTGCAATGAAATTCTTATAGCGCATTTTACCACAAGATAGTGAAGACTTTTAAAATGCATGGTTGGAAAATTTATATTCCTTTATCTCAAGCAAAATTGTAAATTGTAAAACTATGACAAATTTATACTGATAGGATAAATATATTGCCTGTCACAACAAATAAACCTCAATGTATAGATATCAGAATAAATTAATAAGCAGTAAACATATTGAACTGTTTACCATGATATTATATGGCTACATTAGAATGTATGATTAATATCATGGTCTACATCATGGCTGAATCAGCTATTCTTTGATAACTTCTTCACCATCTTATGGTAAAATGCGCTACAAGAATTTTATTTTATTGTTTTAAGTGCTTAGTTGCAAGTGGACAACCGTCCACAGGTAAGGCCTGTCTGGGCCGAAGGAGCTTCAGTGGTGGTGGCGATGGTAGCCTCGGCAGCGGCAATGGGATGGCAGTGGGTGCCGGCTGCAGCGGGTGACTCAGCGGCAATGGGGCCTCGGCGGCAGCATGGACCTCAGCGGCAACTTGGGTCTCGGCGGCAATGGGAACCTTGGTGGCGGTGGGACCTTGCGGTCGATGAGCATGAGGGGGAAGGGGAAGACAATAGGGGACCCAGCATGGGAGGACCGCTGTGAAGAACACTGGAGACCTGGCATGGGGGGACCACTGTGAGGGATGGTGGGAGAACAAAGAGGGGCCCGGTGTGGGGGAACTCTAGTTTAGAATCCTCTGTCCAGGAGATACGTCTGTATTTGTTTGTTTGTTTGTTCATTTGTTCCGGTGAAGGCGCTGTGCACATGGCAGTCAGCCAACAGTCACTCGTCTTTTTCTTTTAGTTTTTCACTTTTAATCTCAAGTTTTTGTGTCCCTTGAATGTTATGACTGTCGGCAGACCAATTTCCCTCCGGGGATGAACAAAGTTTTATCGTATAATATTGTATCATCCTGTTAAAGCACCTAAATGTTGCCCTGTGACAATTTTATCTACGTGAGATCCAACATGTAGAGAGAGAAATACAAATCATTTCCTAATTATGAGAAATAAATACCTCATCAGTTTTCCACTTTTCTTCTCCATGTATTCTCTCGTGTTTTACCCATAATTTAAAACCCTTGCCTTGGTTCAGTTCCTGCAGGGATGCTTACGCTTTACTTCAAACTCTCTAGAGGTTGCTTTGCCATAGAATACAAAGCTTGGATTTAAATTGTGTGTTGCTGTAGTCTGCAAAAAAGTTAAGACAATAATTATCTTCAACAGAGTTCTAATATCAGACGTATTTAATCCAAATTATATCTAATTGGTATTTTTTAAGAATGTTGGGGATCAGTACCGAGAAATAAATAGGAATGAATTCTCCCTTGGTACTTTCTACTGCTCTTCTATTTGGGTGTTCCCTCAGCTCATGACCATCTGAATGAAAGAAATGCCTCATCTTTGCCTTAAATGGACACTGCCCTTTTTTAAACAATCCCACCAGAGAAAATACCATCTCCACTTCTACCCTGTCAAGTCCCTCGAGGATCTAATTTGTCATAATCAAGTCCCCTTTTACACTTCCAAACTCCAACAGATATGCCATTCAATCTGTCTCATCAGCCAATTGGTCCATTCCAGACATCAACAGAGAAATTTTTCCTTGAATTCATTCCAACGCATGATAACCTTTCTTTAAAGGAGACCAGTTTTGCACTCTAGATATGTCTCACCTATACTCCGAATAACTGAGGCAAAACATTCCATTCCTACATTTATATTGAAATTTACCTGGCAATGAACAATAACATTCTGCTAGCTTTCATAATTACTGGCTGCTTCTGCATACTAGCATTTTACGAATCATCATGTTCATAAGTTATAGGAGCTGAATTAGGCCATTTGGCCCAGGAAAGCTATTCCGCTATTCAATCATGGCTGATCTATCTTCCCCTCTCAATCCAATTCTGCTGCCTTTGCTCCATACCCCTTGACACCCTTGCTAATCAAGAATCCAAACTCTGCGATCTATAGCATGTCCAGTGAAGCAGAGGGGACTGTAAGTATTGATGTCACTGAGTTGGTGTATCACCAAGACACAACCCCTGAAATCTGATTGTAAGAGTTATTAGATGTGGAATAGTTAACACCAAGTGGTTCAATGGAAGGATGCATGATATAGCTCATTAAATTCAAATTCCTTATCTGACAACTCTCACTGTTTTGACTTTGCTGAAATAGTTAGTGAAAGTGATATATTAATGGTTTCAACCGGCCAGTTTGGATAAGTTCGCCACACTTCAAAGTTACCGGTTTGTGATGTTCTAGCTTGACTGTACTGATGCAAATACAATGAAGGTTCATTTGACCTCATCCTTCCACTATTCCAAACCTATAATCATTGGATTGTATAATCTGACCATTTCTTGAATGCGTGCAATGCCCCATCCACAAGAATCCTTTTCAGCAGATTATTCCAACTCTGAACATAAAAAGTACCTCTTTACCATAAGTGTGGCAATTTCATCCCACAAAACTATTTTCACTTTTCAAGATATCCACAATGTCCTGTTTCCAAACATCAACCCCGTTCTGCATTTTAGTCTCTTGTGTCACTTGAATTAATAGACAATAGACAATAGGTGCAGGAGGAGGCCATTCGGCCCTTCGAGCCAGCACCGCCATTCAATGTGATCATGGCTGATCATTCTCAATCAGTACCCCGTTCCTGCCTTCTCCCCATACCTCCTGACTCCGCTATCCTTAAGAGCTCCATCTAGCTCTCTCTTGAATGCATTCAGAGAATTGGCCTCCACTGCCTTCTGAGGCAGAGAATTCCACAGATTCACAACTCTCTGACTGAAAAAGTTTTTCCTCATCTCAGTTCTAAATGGCCTACCCCTTATTCTTAAATTGTGGCCCCTTGTTCTGGACTCCCCCAACATTGGGAACATGTTTCCTGCCTCTAACGTGTCCAACCCCTTAATAATCTTATGCATTTCAATAAGATCTCCTACTCGATTAAGCTACTTGAATAAATCCTGACAAGCCCAGAGGAACATGAAGACCTTCCGATCAATGATGCTGGTTTAACTGCAACTGTTACTCACCACTTAAACATAGAAAGCAGAAATTGAACATTCTGCTTCTCCTCCAATCGTTTTAGTATCGCACATTATTTAGCGCACAAAGAGTTAAATATGCATCATACATTATGCAGATGACCAATAGAAATAGATGTCATTTTTAAAATTTACTGATGAGTATGTAACTTCATATGTAGACGCATGTTCATTGTGGTTATTATACTGAACAGGGATCAAGGGATAATGCTGTGCATATCCATATAACTGCTGCCACATCCTTAAACCTCCAACATACATGGACATAAAGTAGCACAGATCAGGAACAGGCCCTTCGGCCGGCAATAACTGTGCTGAGCATGGCACCAAGATAAACTATTCTTATCTGCTTGTACATGAACCTTATTCCTCCATTCCTTACATATCCATGTGCCTATCTAAAAGCCTCATAAATGCTATTATCGTATCTGCTTCTATCACCACCCTCTGTGTAAAAAACTTGCCCCACACATCTCCTTTAAACTTTACCCCTCTTATCTTAAAGCCATGTCCTCATGTCACATGAATGGCATTGGTACAATGTGAACAACAGAACCATCAGGAATGGCTTGGAACAAACCATTTGCGAGCAGTTTCAGGCACCTTGTTCACTATGGGTGGAGGCCCCACATTCCACGAATGATACTGAAATGGAGCATGGAGCCAAAATTTGTAAGGGACTTGCCATTTAATGTTGTTAATATTAAGGTGTTAACAAGTTTTAGCAGACAAGAGAGCAACAGTAAAGCAGGGGTAAAATGTTAGATAAATAAAAAAAGTGTTGGATTAAGTTGTGTTAAAACTAATCAGCAACCTTGGTGAAATTTGATCTTTGTGTGGGTTACATGGAAACATAGAAAATAGGTGCAGGAGTAGGCCATTCGGCCCTTCGAGCCAGCACTGCCATTCAATATGATCATGGCTGATCATTCAGAATCAGTACCCAGTTCCTGCTTTCTCCCCATATCCCTCGATTACGTTAGCCCTAAGAGCTATATCTAACTCTCTCTTGAAAACATCCAGTGAATTGGGCTCTACTGCCTTCGGTGGCAGAGAATTCCACAGATTCACAACTCTCTGGGTATAAAGGTTTTTCCTCATCTCATTCCTCATCTCATTCCTACCCCTTATTCTTAAACTGAAACCCCTGGTTCTGGACTCCCCCAACATCGGTAACATTTTTCCTGCATCTAGCCTGTCCAATCCCTTAAGAATTTTATATGTTTCTAAAAGATCCCGTCTCATCCTTCCAAATTCCAGTGAATATAAGCCCAGTTGATCCCCAACCGGAAGGTTGCGACAGTCCAATCACAATACCTATCATTAAATTTTGTTGCTGTTTTGATGGGTTATAATGAAATCAAGACTGAAGCAGTGCAGAGAGAAGCACATGTCTGGCTTTCTGGCATCGAGGAATAAACAATGACAGCAGAAATGTTTTTCGTTCAACAGAAGGGGAAGTCACAAATAAAAATATGGCAGTGATCAGTATTATGAATGTAAATTAAGATCCCTACTGTGTTAAACTCTAAGCACAGGAAGGGTGGACGTAGCTAATTTCCGGATGATCTTTGAGGAATGACAGCTCAACCATATGGAATGAAATAAAAAAACTTGGCAACACTGAGGAAATAATCAGAGAGGAATCATTTTCTGCACATTTTCTTATTTTCTGAAATAAGATGAAGAAAATATTCTATTCTATTATTTGTTTGATCATACATATTATTTTTGTGTGTGAATGCTGCTATTGAAAAGCCATCAAAGTTCTTTCAACACCAAATTATTTGATATCTAATTTAGACCATTTTGGTGTTTAAGAAACCCCACAACTCTATCGAAATGAACATGTTCTCAAATTGATTGGTCCATGGTTGCTAAAAATTGCATTTGTTGATGAGTGAAATCCATTGAAAATCCCCATGGTATGAAACAAGCTGAAATTTGGGATATTCTTTACAGCGTTAGAGCTGCTGCCTTACAGCGCCAGAGATACCGGGTTCAATCCTGACCTCGGGTGCTGTATGCATGGAGTTTGTACGTTCTCCCTGTGACCGTGTGGGCTTTCTCTGGGTGCTCTGGTTTCCTCCCACATCCCAAAGATGAGCAGGTTTGTAGGTTAATCTGTTTCTGTAAATTGTCCCTCGTTTGTAGGATAGAACTAATGTTTGGGTGATCGTTGGATGGCATGGACTCTGTGGGCCAAAGGGCCTGTTTCCACACTATCTCTAAAACTAAAGAAAAACAACAAACATACTCCACAAATCAGCCATTGGCCATCAAACCCTATGCCAAATAAAACCACCACACATGTTTATGGAAGCAGGCAGCAGCAAATAAAATCCATTGAAAATAATATTCTTTTACATTTTCTTGGCTACTTCTGTGCACAAGTGTGATAATGTATTTTTTCCCCTTCATTGGCAATACCTACTGATTTGGTCTGAGCAGAATTGCATTTCAGCTGACTGCATGAAATGTCGTGCCCTAAACAAATATTACATTCATTGCTGTCTGCTAATATATAAAAAAAGCATTTTGCAGCATTTAATATGAATATGATAAATTATTAAGAATGTGCAAATGTTATGAAGCTGAATCGAATTTTAACCCAATATTTTTATTGCAGCAATAATTGGGGCTTTGGGAAAAATAAATCTGCCAGTGAACATTTCAAAATCAACATTACGTTATGCTCTGTGTGCATGCTTTACTACATTAGGTTTTGACAAATGATGCAAAATAAATAGTTGAAACCATGTGCAAAGGGGAATGTTTCACACACATGCATAAACTCCTCTTAAGCTCTCATGCAGTTAATTTTTCAAAACAATCTAGAGCATTTATTTCAAAGAACTCAAATATAAGCAAAAGTTATTAACCCAGAAATACAATTGCAGGACATGGTTTTATTTAATTGCTTTGCAATTGAAATTTGATTTATTTTTCAGGAGCGAAATGCAGTAATAACCAATTTCGGGATGCTTTGCATCATTGTGGAAATTCAATTGGAAAGCTCTGGGCATGGGTAACCCTTGTGTCCCTGATGCTAAGTTTACTTTTTGTGATGCAGAATGGAAACGGGCCCATCGGCCCACCGAGTCCACGGCTTTTGGAGCACTGGTGAATATGGATCACATTGTCCCAGGAACAATGTATCACTTAGGGTGCACCAGAACCCCGGGGCAATTGATCTTGCGGGTTGATCCATTCGATGGATTGCTAAACCAGAATGTCAAATCTATCAAGCCTTCTCTCAGCACAGTTCAAAATGTTAGTTTTAATTGGTCCAGAATCTGCAGTTTATTTTGTCTCCATTGGAGACAATAAGATGGAGCCAATAAGTTTGCCAATTATCAACTGTATGCAAGTAAGTCAGGATTCTGGAAACTGCGAATAACTGCAACATGAGTGAGAGGGGCCTTATTTACTTTCAAAAAAAATTCTGCACATTGGGATTATGTCCATTTTAAAGTTATCCATAATTACATGCTACTTTGTTCTGTAATTTGCACACTTTCCAAATATCATCTGCAAAGACCCCACTGAACTCACCAATATAGCTTTGCTGAGCCCTCCATCAGCTCTTCACCTCTGGGATCAGACTACATGTTTCCTGTACCTATGCCAATGTGAACAGGCATGGATATTCATCCCAATTTTATGGGGCAGCATGATTAATAGGCATTGTTTCTTGATACTTTATGGCAATTCTTCTTGTTGCAATTTTGTTTTCTATTTCCTATTGCACATTCCATAATTAATCACGGGCTTGAAGAAGCAAGATTGCATATTTTGTTAATTTCTTGTGTCTCAATTGCATACGTTGTTTTTAACTTGTTTTAAACAAGATTTGCACACAGTTTATGCTGGAGATTTTTGATGCATTTTGAGGCAAGTTGAATCAAGAGACATGCCTAATGGAAACTCGGTAATTTTTTTAGACAGTCAAAGAAACGGACTCATTTGCACTGTTCCATATGAAAGCTGATATTAGACACTCTAACTGGACTTAAATGGGTGCCATTATACCAATACCAGGCAAAAACTAAATTACAGCATTCAGGCAGTGCAGCACAGCCGATCTGCGTGGGAAACTTAGTTCCTTGTGTTAATTAACAAGCTGCCAGAAAGACTTTAAATTGGATCCCTAACCAACTAGTAGATGTATGGAAAAGGCGACTAGAAAAACCCCCCATGAAATACTTGATTGAACCTTGAAAGAGAATTGAATGAATACCAAACTTCAAACAGGGTTGAAGGCTATTAGGGCAAATATGGATACATACTAAGCAGAACTGTCTTATCTAGCTGTGGGAGTGTAGAACAATAAGGTTGGGGAATGCTTACCAATAAAAAGTACCAGTTTATACAAGAAATCTACGATGAGCTTACAAGTGTTTGACCTATTAGATTTTTCCTTGTGCAGACTAGGTATAACTTCCCTTCAGGAGAGATTGGAGAGAAACATGGCACATATATTCAATGCAATAGCTGGAATTGAAAGTCAGAAGTACATAAGCATTTCTGTGAATGCATTGTCCACACAAAGGCCGATAAAGGTCACATGAATTTTGACCAACATGTGCATCAACAAAGTCTAATCCTTGCCTCCTGTCCTTACTTATTACATTGTTTCCTCACAATTTAACGAGACTCTGCTGTTTGTGAAGGAGGCAGTGTACTGCCCCATTCTTGGAAGAACTGGCTTTTCGTTCTGGTGAACAATCCAAGTGCTTTGTCCATTAATGTTAAGGGTTAGTGTTTGGAGAGTCAGTACCTTGTTTAAACAGTTATAACCCTCTTGCCTGGGTGGAAATGTCAATGACTAGAGGGCGTAGCTTTAAGGCGAAAGGGGCAAACTTTAATGAGGATGTGCAGGGCAAATTTCATTTTACACAGAGGGTGGAACCTTCTACCAGGGGGGTGGTGGAGGCAGACACATTAATGGCATTTAAAACGCTTTTGGATAGGCACGTGGACATGCAGAGAATGGAGGGATATGGATCGTGCAGACAGAGGAGTTTAGTTTAATTTGGCATTATGTTTGACATGGACACTGTGGACTGAAGAGCCTGTTTCTAATGCTGTACTGTTCTTTGTTCAACCATTAGACGATAGAACAGAGAAAGGTTCTCCTTTAAACACATCTCCTTTCAACAGGTTTAGGCTTATTATTATCAAGTGTACTGAGGTACAGTGAAAAGCATTGTTTTACTTGCTATCCAAACAGGTCAGATATGCCATACATAATTACAAAAAAAATCATAAAAACAATCATATTCAGCAGAGAACAGGCAGAAGGACGTGTTTGTGTACTGTACTATGTTTTGTGTATAATGAGTGATTATGACAGAAGGATGGGTATAAGAACATTGCAACACCTGAACTGTCGCTGCAATTTAGTGCCTATAGGACCTCCTGAATATTTTAAGCTTACCTACTGCTGATTTAAATGTTTTGAGTGTTTTAATACACTGCACATGCCTTCAAATAATGTTAAATTTATGATTGATATAATGTTCTTAAATTCAAATAATATTCTCATCTTGACCTCGTCACTGTCTATAATTTCAGGCACAATATCCAACATTCCATCAGGGATGAGGCACCATTCCCTCCAGTTAATCACAGGGAGAACTAAAGTAATTCTGTTCAGATCCTGTTGCATTCTCTGATAATTGCAATCCTATACTTCTCAGCCGATCATTCACTCAAAATGAATCAGATTATTTACGATCATTAAATTCTATTTAACCTCCAGATGAGCATTCCACATTCCATCTTTTGCATCTGAAGGACGGACAGCTCAGAAAAACTGCCTGGCTTGTTCCAGCTGCATCTTATTACGAACAAAATAACACGTTCATGTCTTGATACATGGAGATCTGATCATTCTAATGCTCCTTCGACAGGTCTTACAACCATAGATTTCAACACATCTGAAACTAATAGCTGCCCACACCAACTAACATTGGCTACTGATTCGACAAAGCTTCAAGTGTAAAATCTCACATTTAAATCAATACCACCAGGGGGCACCGCACGATGGCTGCGTTGCCTACAGTCTGTCTGTCCCTTTCAAACTCTTTTTGTTATTTTTGGTAAGTTTTAAAAGTTCGTGTAAATGTCCTCTGGTTTGTTTTATGTGGGGGATGGGAGAGGGGGTCAGGGGAAACTTTTTTTCCATCTCTTACCTTGCCGGAAATGCGATTGTTTTTCAGATCATATCTCTGGTCGCTTTGCGACCTAACATCACGGAGCTGGAGGTCTTGCCTGGGGCTGACCTTGAGTCCCGCGGGGGCGTGGACTTATCATCTGAGCCTGCGATCCCTTGCCCGGGATCGATGCTCCAATGCAGCCTGCGGACTTTAACATCAGGAGCTCGCAGTCTCGGGTTGAGACCGGTCAGGAGCTCCAAAAGCTGCACGAGGTTCGACTGGTCCCGACCCGGGGTAGATTGCCGGCGCGAGGGAGCTGAGACCCCCCCCCCGATGCAGGAGCTTGATCACCCCGACGAGGAAGGCTCACCGCCGGCTACGGGAGTCAAGATCATCCCGTCAACGGAAGGTTAGAGCCCCCGACCGCTGGAGGACAAAGAAGGGAGAGATTGAGCTTTTTCTTCACATTCTATCACAGTGAGGAATGTGGAGGAATCACTGTAATGGATGTTCATGTTAAAATGTATTTTGTGTGTCCTGTTGCTTTTTATTGTTATGACTGTATGGCAAATTAAGTTCCTCGTATGTTGCAAAACACACTTGGCTAATAAAGTTTTATTTTGATTGTGTGATATGCATCCTTGTCCTTTCTGAGCTTAGTAACACTTTCCAGAAATACAGCCTTCATCATCAAAACCCACTGCTCCACTTACTTGACCTTTTGTGCATCTTATTTCCCATTCTTCTAACTTGTTTTCACTTTCTGAAATTGCCTCCATAGAGTCTCTCACATTTTAATAATAATCTTCTTAAAATTCACTACTTTGCATCACATTGTAGTAATTTTTTTAATTACACATTCCTTGGGGCATTTTGCTCCATTTTAGACTCTTTATAAATGTCAATTGCTGGTTTTGTAATGTGTTTCATAAGTCTAACAATTCTTCATGATCAGAATATTGTCCAACTTATTTAGGGCAATACATGACTAACAGGCACATGCATAATTTGGAAGAAAGTAATGCAAGATATTCTTCAAGAACTTTACTCTGTTTGTAAAGTTGTAATGTTCAGTATGATTCAGATAAGAAATAAGAGCCATATTATTCAATGTATCTGAGTATGCAAATATTGGTCATGTGCAGTGCCCTACCAGGGGCTCAAACACACTGGACAAGGTGTACACCAATGTAAAGGACGCCTACAGAGCTCTCCCCTGCCCACCCCTGGGACAATCCGATCACCTCTCACTGTTTCTACTGCCCGCATACAAACCCCTCATCCGCAAGACCAAACCCACAATAAAGACGGTCAAAATATGGCCCGAGAATGCCACCCTACAACTCCAGGACTGCTTTGATCGCACCGACTGGGACCTGTTTGCACAACAGGCCACCTACGGTTCAGAGATAGAGGTAGACTTGGAGGAATACGCATCCACTGTGCTCTCCTACATCAACTGCTGTGTGGAGAATGTCACGGAGGACAAGGTGATAAAGATGTTCCCAAACCGGAAACCCTGGATGAACAAGGAGGTACAGAACCTGCTGAGGGCACGCAACAATGCCTTTAAATCTGGTGACACTTCAGCATACAGTGTTGCCAGATCACACCTAAGCAAAGGTATTAAAAGGGCCAAAGACACCCATAGGCAACGGGTGGAAGACCACTTCAACACCACGGACACCAGAAGCATGTGGCAGGGTGTCAGGGACATCACTGGCTACAAGAGCAGCCCTGCCTGCCCCCACAGCGATATGGCATTGACCAACGAGCTTAACACCTTCTTTGCCCGCTTTGAAACTGGCAAAACCACCTTGAGTGAAAGAACCCCAGCCGAGGCGGGGGGACAGGTCTTGCAACTGAGCACACAGGAGGTACAACGCGCTCTGCAAAGGGTCAACCCACGCAAGGCTGCAGGACCGGATGGTGTTCAAGGAAGGGTACTGAAGGACTGTGCTGAACAGCTGGCTGAGGTATTCACCAGGATCTTTAACCTGTCATTATCTCTGGCTACGGTCCCCAAGTGCCTGAAGTCGGCTATCATAGTTCCGGAGCCGAAAAAAGCAAAGATCTCCAACCTGAACGACTACCGCCCGGTTGCCCTAACGCCGATTGTCATGAAGTGCTTTGAGAGGCTAGTCCTCTCACACATCAAATCCAGCATCCCTGACTCACTGGACCCACATCAATTTGCATACAGGGCAAATAGATCTACAGAGGACGCCATCTCTCTGGCTCTTCACACTGTCCTGACTCACCTAGAGAGACAGGGCACGTACGTGAGGATGCTATTCATAGACTATAGCTCCGCCTTCAACACGGTCATCCCCACCAAGCTCATCACCAAACTCCACCAGCTAGGCCTTAGCTCGTCATTATGTGACTGGATCCTGGACTTCCTGCTGGAACGACCGCAGGCAGTGAGAATGGGCCCGCACCTGTCCTCCACTATCACCCTGAGTACCGGCACACCACAGGGCTGTGTTCTGAGCCCCATGCTCTACTCCCTCTTCACACACGACTGTGTTCCTGCATTCGACACCAACACCATTGTCAAGTTTGCAGATGACACAACGGTGATCGGGCTGATCACCAACGGGGATGAAACAAACTATAGAGCGGAGGTGCAGAACCTGGCGGACTGGTGCTCGGATAACAACCTGTCCCTAAATACCACCAAGACCAAGGAGCTGATCATCAACTTCCGTAGGTCACATAACGGGGAATATGCCCCGATCTCTATCAATGGGGTCAGTGTGGAGAGAGTGTCCAGCTTCAAGTTTCTGGGCACTCACATTTCGGAGGACCTAACATGGTCCAATAACACTGCTGCGCTGGTCAAGAAGGCACAACAAAGACTGTTCTACTTAAGAACACTGAAAAAGTCTGGTCTACCCCAACAGCTGCTGAAGACCTTCTACCGCTGCACCATAGAGAGCATCCTAACGCATGGAATCCCTGTGTGGTACCTCAGCTGCACGGAGGCAGAAAGGAAAGCTCTACAGCGGGTAGTCCATAGAGCTCAGAGGGCCATCGGAACACAGCTACCAGACTTGGAGGGCATCTACAACACACGATGCCTCAGAAAAGCCACCAGCATCCACAAAGACTCTTCACACCCCTGCAACAGTCTGTTCGAACTCCTTCCATCGGGCAGACGATTCAAGGCCTTCTATGCCCGCACCTCCAGACTCAGGAACAGCTTCATCCCCAGGGCCATAGCTGCTATGAACCGGTCCTGCTGAGCCGGATGGCCACAACGCATAGATCAACTTGCACTTTACCCTGTCCAAAACTGTTACAACTGTTCGTTTCGTTGGGTTGCTGCTGTCTAAATTACCTAAATTAGTGCATCGTATGGGAGGCGCATTCCCAATCTCGTTGTACCCCTGGGTACAATGACAATAAAGATATATTGTATTGTATTGTATTGTATTGTATAATGCATACATGAGCATAAAGTTACTCTGAGATACTGACAGAATAAATGAGTAGGCAAACCTGTGGCAGAGGTATTTCAACACAGGAAACGGAGAGGTCGTTCAATCGGGGTCCAAAAAGGAGCAACACTAAATTTTCCTTAAATGGTTTGGATTAGGGTTAGTGTTTTGGGGGTCAATAGATAGGTGACTAAAAATCTAGAGGCCATTTGCAAAATAAACCAGAAAGATTAATAGGATATTTGCTTTATTAAATACCGTTCATGAAAAGGAGGAAGTTCTTTTGCAGCTTCACAAATTCCTGCTTAGCCTCAAACTGGAGAACTGCATGCAGTTATTGGCACTGCAAATTTAAAATTATATATTGGTCTTGAGAAGAATGCAGCATAGATTTACCATAAAATTACCAGGGCTCTCGGGATTAGATCATGTGGAGAGATTTTGAAACTCGACTTGTATTCTGTGAAATACAAGGAATGAAATAATTGAATACAAGGAATGATATACTTTTGGAATTGATATGGTAGTTACAGTGATCAATTGAAATCTATACCTTATCTCTTAAATAGTGAAGAATGAAGTTCTTCACAGGAGAGATGACAGAAGTGTCAGACATTTCCCAAGTAAACAGTAGACGTTAGCACAATCAATAATTTAAGATCTGAGATTGACAGGTTTATTGCTCAACAGGGGTGTGGAATCAAAGCACATAATTGGAGCTAAGATATAAATCACCGATCATCTCAATAAGTGGGCGGATTGGAGTTGAGAATCAAATCGACCAATTTCTGTTCCAATTCCCTCCCTTGTAACTGATGGAGGTGTAAATCCAACCCTTTGCCACATGCTGGCAAGGCAAGAGAGAGGTGGATAGTGCTGTACAGTTAAATACACAGCGAAGGAGTTGGTACATGAGGCAAAACCAGATACATGGGTGATTGGACTGTCTTACAGGCCAGGTGGAAAATGGTGGGCTGCACCTAAATGGGAGGGGAAATGCTAATTGGGAGAGTGTAAACCAGCTTGGCAGGGGGTGGGTTTGGAACCAGATCAGCACATCAACAGGTGAAAGGATTGAACAGATGGAAGGTGTAGGAAAGAAATGCAGATGCTGGTTTAAAGCGAAGATAGACACAAAATGCTGGAGTAACTCAGCAGAGCTGGCAGTATCCATGGAGAGAAGGAATGGGTGATGTTTCAGGTCGAGACCCTTCAAACTGATGTCAGGGGACAGGGAGATACATAGATAAGGAAGTGTAAGGTGTGAAATCAGGACAATGGGAATGGAGATCAAGGAAAATGTAGAATAGATCATTGTTAGTGCGAGAAGGTAACAACAAAGCAAACAGAGATAAAATGTAGTTAGGAGACTGGTCGGAGAACTGGGAAGGGGAAGGAAGAAGAGAGAGGGAAAGCAAGGGTTACTTGAAGTTAGTGTTCATACCACTGGGGTGTAAGCTGCCCAAGCGAAATATGAGGTGCTGTTCCTCCAATTTGCGCTGGGCCTCACTCTGACCATGGAAGAGGCCCAGGACAGAAAGGTCAGTGTGGGAATGGGAGGGGAAGTTAAAGTGTTTAGCAAACAGGAGATCAGGTCGGCTTAGGCGGATTGAGCGGAGATGTTCAGCAAAACGATCGCCGAGATTTAGGCCAAGTAACTCTGATAGGACCAGATTAATGAGCACAGTGGGTGTGATGGCCTGAAGTGTGTTCATTTCTATACAAAGAGTATTATGGGCAAGGCAGATGACCTTAGAACTAGACTAGTGCATGGAACTATGATGTGGCCATTACATAGACTTGGTTAAGAGAAGTGCAAGGCTAGCAGCTTAATGATCCAGGGTTTTGATGTTTGAGACAAGATACTAGACCTTGTATTGGAAAACGAGCCTGGCCAGATGAACGGCGTTTCAATTGGAGTGCATTTTGGAAACAGTGATCACAACTCCTTAATTATTAGGAGATATGGATAGGAATAATTCTAGCCCTCGGGGGAATGTGCTTAATTATCAATTGTTGAGTTTGGGAGTGCTATTAGTATTACATGGCCAAAATGGTTACGACATGATTTTGATCTGGAACTGGAGAACCACTAAAGTTACTTTGGAAATTGACAAGCAGAAAGCAAACAAAAAGAAATCCTGGAAAAGATCATTACTTACATGTAGCCTCCTTGCAGTAATCTGACTCCTTGACTCTTTAGCACATAGCTGCTACCTTCACTGTGTGAGGTCAGTGTAAAATGACAAAGCATTCACTTCAGTTGACACATGCGCAAGTGATACTCTATTATAAAATGTACCAAACTGCCTTTCATCTTTGTAGCTTGCAGCAACAAAGTAAACTTAGTTATCATCACCACTTTTATTTTTGAAAATCCTGCAGAAACTTCTCGATTATGAGCCTGAAGCTCTCTAGCCCCGAGCCCCTTTGATTCCCATTGACAGTTTTAGAAAACAACTTTAAAAAATATGACGCTTTCTTAGAAATGCAGCTCTTGTTTTATAGCAGAACTACCCATACTTCACATTGCCATTCACCAAGAGGAAGGATATCAGATAAATTTCTGTTTCAAATCAGGGTAGTGAAATCAGTGTAGTGTTGCTTGTAATCAGTATAATCATAATCAGTATAATCATATCCTTCCTACAGCTAACTTCACACAATATTCCAAGTGTGGTCTCATCAACATCTTGTACATCTGTGACATCCAACACTTGCACACTTGATGAAGGAATGTGTGCCATCCGCCTTCTTCGATACCCTGCTTACTTGTATTGTCACTTTCAGGGAATGATGTATCTGTACATTAGATCTCTCTGTACTACAACTTTCCCCTGGGATTTGTCATTCACATAATATATTCTGCCCTGGTTTAACTTCCCAAAAGGCAACACTGATATATCTGAAGAATTTTAAGTAATATTGGGAATGCAAATTAAATCTGGATGCCACAGACATCTTCATAAATGTTAATGTTTTTATGCACATTTTTCTTGTTTTAAACAATTTGTTCTTTGGCTTGCAGAACAAGATGATCTGGGTAGATGAGCTTTCAAGGATTATTATTCATTTGCACACGTCTTTTACTTCTGCTGAAATGAAGGATTGCAGCAAAGTGTTATAATGTAGCGAGTAGAATTTTAAAATTTGAGCAGATTAAATTAGTTTATTGTCATGTACACCACGGTGCAGATATTCTTTGTTCACATGAAGATCTGAGAGTTAACAGGATACATACTATAATAAATGTAACAATGCATATAACTATGAGACAATGCAGTTGAATGATGCAAAGATTGGAGTGCAAAACAAAACTAAAGTGCAACACCGAACGAGGTAGAGTACAAGCAGGAATGGGGTAGGAAAAAAAACTGCAGATGCTGGTTTCAATCGAAGGTAGACACAAAATGCTGGAGTAACTCAGCGGGTCAGGCAGCATCTCTGGAGAGAAGGAATGGGTGACGTTTCGGGTCTCGACCCGAAACGTCACCTATCCATGTTCTCCAGAGATGCTGCCTGACCCGCTGAGTTACTCCAGCATTTTGTGTCTACCTCCGGGAATGGGGTGGTTCAGGACTCGGATAAGAGGGGGAAGAAGCTATTCTTAAGTCTGGTAACCTGAGCTTTCAAGCTCCTGTATCTTCTTCCAAAGCTGCAGGGGAGAAAAAGGAGTGGCTAGGGTAATGGGCAACCTTAACTTTCTTTTTCAGCTTTCCTGTTGCACGCCACCAGGAATCATGGAAAATGTAGTTCAGGTAATGGTTGTCAATGAACCTTATCCTCGTGAATGTAAATCTAACAGCTACTCCTGTAGTGTTATTATCATCACCATCAGTGAATGGCTGATCTTTTCTACAGCAGTTGATTTGTTAAATCTAATTAGAGAAACTGTGGATGAAAATGTGCAAAAACGATTCAATGGGCTGAATCTCATTGACTGACAGCTCTGCGGAAGTCCTGGTCTCAGAGAGCCACAGCAGCTTAATCATTAACTATCTTCAAGGGCGAGAAAGATGTGCTTTTAATCTTGGGGAGGTTAAGGATTGTGGAAAAAGGCGGAGAAGTGGAGCTGAGGTGAAGGTCAGATCTTCAGCGAGTGTATGTTTGGCAGAGCAGGCTCGAGGGACCAATGTAGCCTGCTCCAATTTTGTAAGATCTTAGAAACTGCCAGTCGTCATAGCTTAGTTTTGTTTGGACTTCTACACATTCTCCACAAAACATCCCACTATTGAGCTCAGTGAACAGTTGCAATGTGCAATCCTGTGCATTTGAAGGTGGTCATCAAAGAATGGAAACATTCTACACATTAAGTGTTAAAATGTCTTGAGGTTTCTAATTATGTTTAAAATTCACAGTTTTTTAAATTTCTGTTTAAAATTTTTCTCCATTTTCATGTGATTCTATTGGGATAGTTTTAAAAATCTCTGCCTGTGAAAGGCATTTGAAAACATTTCTGAAGCCTTTAAGAATGGCAACTGCTTTCCTTTGGGAGCCCACCCTGCAGGAAAGTCATAGAAACACATAGTATGGAAACAAAACCTTTGTCCTAACTCTTCCAAGCTGACCAAGATGAGCCATCTAAGTTTGGTCAATATCCCTCTAAACCTTTCAAATGACCACATTTGGCCAATATCCCTCTAAACCTTTCCTATCCATGTAAGTGGGTCAGGCCATTTGTCCTTCTTCCTCTAGGAAAGGGGCATGCTAATGCATGCACTATGGACCTGGTGTGCATTGAACTGTCTCCTTAGAAACGGGCTGACCTATAATTAATACTGAATCAACATTGCAGACAAAAGCAAGGAATTGTTCATTGCCGTTGGAGGATGAAAAGGAAATTCTGACAATGACGGAAATTTTCAGTTATGTTAAACTCATGAAGCACAATTGAGATATAAAGGCATTTGGTGCAGTTTAATACATTTGTATTTCAATTTGCAAAAACTTCAGTAAAAGGTGGAGGTGATAAAGGCAATCATTGCAAGCAATTGTCTCTCTAAATGCTATTGTGTCTTTGAAAAAAAAATGAAATGAAGTTGCATTGTACAGCATCCTTGATTTATTTTTGCAATATTTGTCCAAGGACAAACACCATATTACAATATTTACAGACAGAATGTAATATTTTTCTGTAGCTGGATGCCTGTGATCTTTAAAACATTTACTTTCTGACTGCAGAGCATGGTGCCTGCGCAACCCCGTTCACAAAAATGAGATGAAATTAAATCATGCTTCTTTCTTTGCATTACTAAAATGTTTTCACAGCTTACACCAATTTTTTGAATATGTCATTCACTGTTGAATGTTTGTATGTGCACAGTAAATACATCCTGCAGTGGTTTAATTAATGTAGAAGTTCATGGCACAAGAGGAGAAGACAATATTACTCATCGTGCCTAGTAAAGCCAAAGGGCTATTCATCCCAATATCATTCCCCAGTTCTTGGGCTATTGCCCTAATGGTTGACTGGCATATCAAGTACTCATTCAATCACTTCTAAGAAACGATGCACATTTGAATTCAAGCACACCCAATGCAATAAGGAATTTGCAGTCCTTTTGTGTAGAATGCGGTCCTATTTAGCTGAAAGTACAGATTTGGCATGATGCACATAATACAAAAAAAGACTCGATACTCCTAGTTAATTCACAAGGCAGGGAAAGCTGGCTGTGTGAAATGTGATGTGAACACAATTCTCAGCTAATGACGTGGTTATTGCATTCTACAATGGGAGCAGTTGGTGTGTGTCATGACGTGACCATTACTTCATGGTCAGAAGTTGAATAATAGACAAAACCAGAAAAACGAGTAAACTACAATTAACTGATTTGCTCATCCAATTTAATAAATATGATTCAAGAGGATTCAGTTTTATTTTCAAGTAAATTATTCATGTCCTTTGAAACGGATTTTTTCCTTGTTCACAATTGTGTGTATTCCAAGTTACTCCTCGTTAGGCCAAACAGATAAAGTGCGACACAAAAAATGGCAGTTATAATGAGACGGCGCCCTCAGAAAATGCTTGCAAATGCACAAACAAACACAAAAGCATTAATCTGCTGCTCAAATGTATGGCCGTTTAAGGCAAAAGGGTCCAATTAGACTGCCACTTATGAAATTAATGGACTGGATCCTGATGCAAGAAAACCACTGGCAAACTGCTGTGCTCAAGTCAGCTTGTGTCTGAATTCCATGCAAGTTCACTGCAATTTGGAAGTCTGAAACAAACTAGTTGTGAGTGCAAGGGGAGGGCACCATCACCCAGAGTCAAGTGACTGGATGTGTCTAACTCCTCAGCATTACATGGGAACAGCTACTATCTGAAGCACAACCCCATGTATGACTCACGGACCTTGATTAGAAAGGGGAATGGTTGGTTCATTTTTATTTATCTTAAATAATCAATGTTCTTTAATTAATTTCAGGTACTTGAAATGCAACAGAAAGCCCCGATAAGTGCACAAAGAGAATTGTAAAAGCAAAACAAATAAGGCAAAGGGGTTATAAAAACATTTGGTTAAATCCACAGATGCTTTATAGGTATAAAAAGGATAGGAGGTGAACCAGAGATTCAGCATCCATGAGTGTTGGGCTCAAAATTGTTATGAAAACAATATTCATCAGAACTTTGTGTTCAAAGGAATGCAGGATCAGGGGGCCTCAGTATATTAAAGGGACAATGGGATTCAGCATCTGTTGAGCCAGAGGCTGAACTGAACTATTAGGATTTTTGAACAGTTGGACTGCAGATTATTGGTCTCTCTCTTATTAACTTTCAGGAGAATGATAATGATATTTTAGTCAAGATCTATTCAATTTAGATTAAATGTAAGAGGATTTCCAAAGATTTAAAAACAGCCATATAATTCTTATCCCTAAATCAGATGATCTGGCCATGCTTAAAAAATACTAATAATTTATGATCACAATTGGATCCATTGTTTTAAGGACATTTACAAAAAATCTTACAGATTAGGGGATGTGATTGTGATTAATGACTGGCAGAGGAGTTTTATAACTGCCACACCTGGTCGTAACCAAACATTTGTTCTTTTAAATAATTTATTGATCAGTACCAAACGAAATTAAGGACTTTGCACTTGTTTTAATTGATTCAGGAGGGAATAGGATTTGAGTATAGCAATAAAAACATGTTTCATAATTTTGTCACAGATAAAAAATAATTCTAACTTTTCTTGTCATAATGCTACTATTTACGACAAAAGAGAAAAAACAGTGTCGTGAAATGGCAGAAGAGTGGACTAAAATGGACTCTGTACGCATGGCATTCCTCATACACTAGTTTAGATAGTTCTAAGTCTACAAATTCAACATACCCAGGCCTGATTTTAGCATCATTCAGCATTCAGTCGATGGTCCACTTAAGATCTCCACAGGCGCTCTTGGAAAGTCAAACAGAAAGCTCTCCACAGCTACCAAAACCAAGATCAAACAACTCAGTTTCCAGCTGGTAATCCTGAGTTCTCAGTATATTCTACATTGTGTTAATTTTATCAGTTGATTATAGCAAAGATAATATGACATTTCTAATGCTCTTTACTGGAGAAATTACTTCAGTTTCATAATTATCATTCATCAATTATCTCAGTGTACCTCAAATATAATACAACCATAAGTGAAAAAGGTTATTAATTCTAAATTGCTTCAATTTGAAATGAATAGCCCGAGTGTACAAGAATCTACAAACTTGTTTATACATACATTCAAGACACACACTACGAAAATTGCTCATTTTGTTCTGACTGCTAGTCCAGAATGCAGGATGTAACAAGACATAACTGTGATACTGCCATGGCAGGAATTGATTGATCGAAACATAATAAAATCAGCATGAATATCAATTTTCCAGCTCATCAATGAGTCATTAAGGCTAACTATTATATTTCTGCTAGCAAACTAATGTACAGTTACTTTGGGAATACATAAACAAAATGATTACAGAATATGATCAGTATTAAGGTCCTTTCCTCCTATACATTCCAAGAATTTCTCAGATTATTGTGGGGAATTGGATATTCAATTTGGGTGAATTGAATATGAAAACAAATACATCATTTTTTCATTATTTTTGTCATAGATAAAATATTGTCACTTTTCTTGTAATGATGTAGTTATTTGCTAAAGTCACTCTTCCACCAACAATTTTTATATTTTGGAATTTCAAAAATTCTGCCTCCACTTTTCTGCTTTGAGGCACAACTATCTTGGGTTCTGAATGTGCTTCGTGATGGGCAGTAAAAAGCTCAAAAGAGCTGGAGTGGCTTCGTTTCTAATATCTATGCCTCCCAATTCATTCCCATGCATCATTGATGAAATAGCGGTTCGGTGTTGGCTTGACCAGCTGGGCCTTTGTAACAGGTTTCTGAGCAAGCTTGTTTTAGATTTTTGGGGGACATGTTGTACAAACGCTTTTGCTGCTTGCTGACGATTCATGTGCTCTCCCACCCCGCCAACCCTTGCAACCTTAGCTACCTTTTACTCTTGAACTCTGGCTCAGCTAGATCTTCCTAGCTCCATTCTTCCCCAGTAGATAATAACAGCAGTGAGATAGTAAAGGTAGAGGAAGAAGGTTGGGGGTTGTTCCAGATCAGTGGGTGTGCGGAGCGATGAAATTCAATAGAGTTGGCAACGAAAAGATGTATGTGAAGTTCCAATGGGTTCTCCCTTTTCTGGAGCGTGGCACAGTGCCCCAATTATTTCTCCCACCTCATTCCAGGCCGAATATCACATCAAACAAGATGCTACTGAAGTAGGATACAGCCAATGGTTATTCAGATTAAATACTGTTTTTTTTGTCCATTGCTTCCGAGTTCAAGTTCTTGAAAATTCAATGTTTTGCTTGGTCTTTCAAATACTCATGCACCCTGTTATCATGCTGTTGAAACGAGGGTCCTCCCGCAGTGGAACGTGCAGAGGCAGTGCCTGGAGGAGAAATCCCTCAAACAAGGGATGGGATATCATCCCAGGGGGTCACATGAGTGGCAAGAATGCTTGGTTTAAGGAAAGTTTGCAAACACTACCAAATATAACGCTGATTAATGTATAGACAGTGAGAATGTCAGAAGAGATTTTGTACTTTCTTGTCTTGTGTATATTTTTTACTCTGAATAAAATTTATCTTTGGACTAAATAAATTCTCCAGAAGTAAGGTGATAATCAGGCCCTGTGCTAAAAAAACTTACACTTGATGTAGTGAGTTTATTCCTGAGTTTCCTTCATGATTTTGGACTCTTCAATTTCCAATGGGCCTCCGAGCTAACAGAGGATCCATATGCCTGAATCTCGGTTGACATTCACAATTTAATACTGCTTGGTCTTGCATAACCAACAGCTGCTTATCCACAGCGGGAGGAATCAGAGGCAGAATAAGTCATGCTACAATTCTGTTTGCTTATTAAGAATAACTTTGATCTTTTGGCTGAGTCCCATTAATGATCCAGTATCAATCCAAGTGTGAAAGGACTTTTTTAAAATGTAAAAATAGTGCACCACACAAGCAAACTGAACCAGAGATTTCTGATTCAGCTGGCAACAGAAAAGGTGATGATAACTGAGGGCTTGCTTTTTTTGTGGATTCGTAGACTGACTGGAATAAATATTAATGAACTAAAAAGCAAGTTAGATACAAGGCTGTGAGATAGATAAGAGATACAAAAAATTTACAAATTACAGACATATTCTGGTCATTATTCTCCTCATCAGTGCTGGCATTCTATTTTAAAATAGAATGTCAACATCATTATTCAAGAGCAGAACATTAGGAAACCCAATTATCCATCAGCTCAAAGTTTATGGTTTATCAGTTCACGCGGTAAAATTTCCATCAGTGTGCCTCATCTCTTTGATACGCAGTTTCAAAATTTAATATGATGCGATAAATAAAAATGATATAAATAATCTGCAATTTTTTCCAAATACTACTGATTATTTGAGATCTGCGCATCACCAGCAAGGCCAGCATTTCTTTTCCATTTCTAACTTCACCTGAGAAGGTGCAGTGAGGCAGCTGCTTGAACTGCACTAGTCCTTCTGGTTAAAGTATTCCCACCAGGGATGTTCAAGGGGGATAGACACAAAATGCTGGAGTCACTCTTCAGGACAGGTAGCATCTCTGGAGAGAAGGAATGGGTAGACACAAAATGCTGGAGTACCTCAGCGGTACAGGCAGCATCTCTGGAGAGAAGGAACGGGTGACGTTTTGGGTCAAGACCCTTCTTCAGACTGTAGAGACATTGAGAAAGTCAGAAGAGATTTTGCACTGTTCTTGCCTTGTCTGAGTTACTCCAGTATTTTGTATCTACCTTCAATTTAAACCAGCATCCACTTTTCTTTCCTACACGAGAAGGAATGGGTGACATTTTGGATCGAGACCCTTCTTCAGACTAGTCAGGGGAAAGGGAAATAAAAGATACAGATGATGTTGTAGAGAGATAAAGAACAATGAATGAAAGATATGCAAAAAAGTAGTGATGATAAAGGAAACGGGCCATTGTTAGCTGTTTGTTGGGTGAAAACGAGAAGTCCTTATTCTTTAGGGAACAGGGGTTCCCCTCCCATCATAGAAGAGACCCTCACTCATGTCTCCTCTATACCCCGCAGCTCCGCCTTTGCTCCCCCTCCCCCTAGTCACAACAGGGACAGAGTCCCCCTGGTCCTTACCTTTCACCCCATCAGCTGTTGCATACAACACATTTTCCTTCGACATTTTCGCCACCTCCAACGGGATCTCACCACTAGTTACATCTTCCCATCTCTACCCCTTTCCGCCTTCCACAGAGACCGTTCCCTCTGCAACTCCCTGGTTAACATCCCTTCCCACTCAAACCACCCCCTCCCCAGGTATCTTCCGCTGCAACTGCAGGAGATGCAACACGTGTCACTATACCTCCTCCCTCGGCTCTGTCCAGGGACCACGATGGTCCTTTCCGGTTAGGCAGAGGTTCACTTGCACCTCCTCCAACCCTCATCTACTCTATCCGCTGTTCAAGATGTGAACTCTTATACATCGGCGAGACCAAACGTATACTGGGCGATTGTTTCACTGACCACCATTGCTCAGTCCGCCTGGACCTAACTGATCTCCCGGTGGCTAAACACTTTAATTCCCCATCCCATTCCCACACTGACCTTTCTGACCTAGATCTCCTCCAAAGGCGCAGCAGTTATAATGGGTGACTTCAATCTACATATAGATTGGGTGAACCAAACTGGCAGGGATGCTGAGGAAGAGGATTTCTTGGAATGTTTGAGAGATGGTTTTCTAAACCAACATGTCGAGGAACCAACGAGAGAACAGGCCATTCTAGACTGGGTATTGAGTAATGAGGATGGGTTAGTTAGCAGTCTTGTTGTGCGAGGCCCCTTGGGCAAGAGTGATCATAATATGGTAGAGTTCTTCATTAGGATGGAGAGTGACAAAGTCGATACAGAAACAAGTGTTCTGAACTTAAAGAAAGGTAACTTTGAGGGTATGAGGCGTGAATTGTCCAAGATAGACTGGCGATTGATGCTGAAAGGGTTGACGGTGGACATGCAATGGAAGGCATTTAAAGGTCGCATGGATGAACTACAACAAGTGTTCATCCCAGTTTGGCAAAAGAACAAACCAGGAAAGGTAGTGCATCCGTGGCTAACAAGGGAAATCAAGGATAGTATTAAAACAAAAGATGAAGCATACAGATTAGCCAGAAAAAGTAGCATACCAGAGGACTGGGAGAAATTCAGAGTCCAGCAGAGGAGGACAAAGGGCTTAATTAGGAAAGGGAAAATAGATTATGAGGGAAAACTGGCAAGGAACATAAAAACAGACTGCAAAAGCTTTTATAGATATGTCAAGAGAAAAAGATTAGTTAAGGCAAATGTAGGTCCCTTGCAGTCGGAAACAGGTGAATTGATCATAGGGAACAAGGAGATGGCAAACCAATTGAACAAATACTTTGGTTCTGTCTTCACTAAGGAAGACATAAACCGTCTGCCGGAAATAGCGGGGGACCGGGGGTCTAAAGAGATGGAGGAACTGAGGGAAATCCAGGTTAGTCGGGAAGTGGTGTTAGGTAAATTAAATGGATTAAAGGCAGATAAACCCCCTAGGCTGCATCCCAGAGTGCTTAAGGAAGTAGCCTCAGAAATAGTGGATGCATTAGTGATAATTTTTCAAAACTCTTTAGATTATGGAGTAGTTCCTGAGGACTGGAGGGTAGCTAATGAAACCCCACTTTTTAAAAAGGGAGGGAGAGAGAAAACGGGGAATTATAGACCAGTTAGCCTAACATCGGTAGTGGGGAAAATGCTAGAGTCAGTTATTAAAGATGTGATAGCATTACATTTGGAAAGTGGTGAAATCATCGGACAAAGTCAGCATGGATTTACCAAAGGCAAATCATGTCTGACGAATCTTATAGAATTTTTCGAGGATGTAACTAGTAGAGTGGATAAGGGAGAACCAGTCGATGTGTTATATCTGGACTTTCAGAAGGCCTTCGACAAGGTCCCACATAGGAGATTGGTGTACAAACTTAAAGCACACGATATTGAGGGTTCAGTGTTGAGGTGGATAGAAAATTGGTTGGCGGACAGGAAGCAAAGAGTAGGAATAAACGGGTCCTTTTCGCAATGGCAGGCAGTGACTAGTGGGGTACCGCAAGGCTCAGTGCTGGGACCCCAGTTATTTATAGTGTATATTAATGATTTGGACGAGGGAATTGAATGCAACATCTCTAAGTTTGCGGATGACACGAAGCTGGGTGGCAGTGTTAGCTGCGAGGAGGATGCTAGGAGGCTGCAGAGTGACTTGGATAGATTAGGCGAGTGGGCAAATGCATGGCAGATGCAATATAATGTGGATAAATGTGAGGTTATCCACTTTGGCGGCAAGAACAGGAAAGCAGAGTATTACCTGAATGGTGACCGATTGGGAGAAAGGGAGATGCAACGTGACCTGGGTGTCATGGTGCACCAATCATTGAAAGCAAGCATGCAGGTGCAGCAGGCAGTGAGGAAAGCGAATGGTATGTTGGCATTCATAGCAAGAGGATTTGAGTTTAGGAGCAGGGAGGTTCTGCTGCAGTTGTACAGGGCCTTGGTGAGACCGCACCTGGAGTACTGTGTGCAGTTTTGGTCTCCTAACCTGAGGAAAGACGTTCTTGCCTTAGAGGGAGTACAGAGAAGGTTCACCAGATTGATCCCTGGGATGGCGGGACTTACATATGAGTAAAGACTAGATAGACTGGGCTTGTACTCGCTGGAATTTAGAAGACTGAGGGGGGATCTTATAGAAACATATAAAATTCTTAAGGGGTTGGAGAGGCTAGATGCGGGAAGATTGTTCCCGATGTTGGGGGAGTCCAGAACCAGGGGTCACAGCTTAAGGATAAGGGGGAAGTCTTTTAGGACCGAGATGAGAAAACATTTCTTCACACAGAGAGTGGTGAGTCTGTGGAATTCTCTGCCACAGAAGGTAGTTGAGGCCAGTTCATTGGCTATATTTAAGAGGGAGTTAGATGTGGCCCTTTTTGCTAAAGGGATCAGGGGGTATGGAGAGAAGGCAGGTACAGGCTACTGAGCTGAATGATCAGCCATGATCATATTGAATGGCGGTGCAGGCTCGAAGGGCCGAATGGCCTACTCCTGCACCTATTTTCTATGTTTCTATGTTTCTATTGTCAGAGTGAAGCTAAACGTTAATTGGAGGAACGGCATCTCATATTTCGCTTGGGCAGCTTTCAGCACAATGGTATCACTTTTGATTTCTCTAACTTCAAGTAACCTCGGCATTCCCTCTTTATTCATCCCTCCCCCACCCAAATATCACCAGCTTCTCGTTTTCACCCAACAAACAGCTAACAATGGCCCGTTTCCTTTATCATCGTTAGTTTTTTGCATATCTTTCATTCATTGTTCTTTATCTGTCTACATCTATATATATTGCTAAAACTCTCATCTCGTATATTTGTGGGTTTGTTGATAGATTTGTTCCCAAAATACAGCCAAAACGGTAAACGATAGAGCAACCATTTTAGGCCCACATTACTCACCATTGGCCTGCGGTTCAAATAATTGTTATATTTTTAAAGTTATTCACTTTTTAAACTTTGAAAATGACTTTCTAAACTTTAATAACTGCCTTTTCCACTTGCCATGCCCAAGATGGCTGCCGGCGGGACCCACCCGAGTGACAGGAGTGGCGGCCGGGGGTGGAATATGGAGAGTGGAAGAGGCGGGACCGGTAGGAGGGGGAAGGGACAAGACCTGCACGAGTGACGGGAGCGGCGGCCAATGAGGAAGAGGCGGGTCCAGAAGGAGGTGGAATGGCAATCAGGTGGGGCTTGGACCCAATGGGTCCACTCGGGCTAGTCATCATCTATATCTCTCGTTTCCTTTTCCCCTGATCAGTCTGGAGAAGAGTCACGACCCGAAAAGTCACCCATTCCTTCTCTCCAGTGATGCTGCCTGTCCCGCTGAGTGACTCCAGCTTGTTGTGTCTATCTTCGGTTAAATCAGCATCTGCAGTTCCTTCCTACACTGTTCAAGGGGGAATTCCAGTGATGACGAAGCATCAGCAATTTCCATATCAGAACAGCATTTAATTTGGAGGGAACCTGCTGGCCATTGTGTTTCCACTCGCTAAGAATTGGTGTCCGGAGGAACTTGGGTATTGACGTTAATCAATCGCTGGAGGTTAACTTAAAAGCATTCAAGGCAAATGACACGTAGGGGTTTATGACCGGAGAATTTGAACGCAAGAGTGTTTGTGCCCAACTGTTTATGTGCACAATATTCTCGGCCGAACATAACCAGAGTTTGGCACAGACACTCTTGCATTCAAATTCTCCAGGTTTAATTTAGTTTAATTCAGATACAGCTCAGAAACAGGCCCTTTGGCCTACCGGGTTCGTGCCGACCAGCGATCCCCGTACAGTAGCACTATCCTTCTAGGGACAATTTACAATGATGCCATGCCAATTAACCTACCAAACCTGTACAGCTTTGGAATGTGGGAGAAAACTGGAGATCAGAAAGAAATCACATGTAGGTCACAGGGAGAAGGTACAAACACCGTACAGGCAGCAGGATGAGTCAGGATTGAACCCTGGGCTCCAGCAACTCCACCATCACTCCAACGTGCCGCCGTCTTCTGGTCAGATCTTCTTACCGAACTAAGGATTTACTTATGACAAAGAGAGTTCAGCAAAGGGTCAGCAGGTTGATCACTGGAGTGGCAGGTGTGTCACAGCAGGAAAGAATAAGCAGATTGGCTTATATCCTCCTGAGGTTAGAAGAATGAGGGATAATCGCATTAAAATGGACAGAGCTGTTTCTAGGTCTGAAATGATGGCTATGTTTCGGATGTTTCCCCTGGCTCAGGTACCAAGCCAAAGATTCTGTCTCAGAACGAGAGGTATTTCAGGACTGAGATGAGAGGAAATCTATTTCCCCAGAAAAGTAGTGAATCAGTGGAATTCTCTAACCAAGAGAGCTGTGGAGATTCAATCACTCAGTGCATTCAAGAAAAATAAACAGAAAATCTGCAGTTGCATGAAATCAAAAATAACAACAGAAAATACTTGACACTGAGCAGTTTCGGCAGCATCAGTGGAATGAGAAACACAGTTAACATTTCAGGTCAATGATTCTTCGATAGTCATGGGTACAAAACTCTATTTCTCTCTTGACTTGCGGTGATTAACCTGCAAAGTACCTCCAGCATGTAGAAACAAAGAACTGCAGGTGCTGGTTTATACCAAAGATAGACACAAAGTGCTGGAGTAACTCAGCAGGTCAGGCAGCATCTCTGGAGAAAAAGGATAGGTGACGTTTCAAGTCGGGACCCTTCTTCAGACTTAAAGTATGGGGTGGGGAGAGAGGGGGTGAAGAGCTGGAGGCGAGAACAGATCAGGACCGGCAACAAATGACTTCAGGCAGGGTGAAGCCCTGGTAGGCCCATTGGTGGCTTGGGAAGGTTGGAGCTCAAGGGGGGATAAATGTGATGAACTGCAGAATTGGTTAAATAAATTATCCAGTGTTTTGCCTCCAGCATTTTGATTTGCTTTTATATACAAGGCCATACATTTTTAAACACTATTTTAAGGAATTCAAGCGATATTGGGTTAGTGCAGAAAAGTGTTACTAAAGTAAAAGATCAGCAGCGGCCTTAATGAACCGTGAAGCATACGGGGTTAAATGGCCTACTGCATTTGCCATTTCTAATGTCCTTACTGCATCAGGACAGAGAAAGCGTTAGACCCTGATGGTGTACCTGGCTGCATTCTT
Organism: Rhinoraja longicauda; assembly: GCF_053455715.1. Lineage (NCBI taxonomy): Eukaryota > Metazoa > Chordata > Chondrichthyes > Rajiformes > Arhynchobatidae > Rhinoraja > Rhinoraja longicauda. The sequence goes on from NC_135969.1 coordinate 41,816,430, forward strand.
AAAACCTGCTCAGACCAACTGGCTGGAGTTTTTGAGGACATCTTCACCCTGTCATTACTAAAGTCTGAGGTTCTCATCTGCTTTAAAATAGTTACTCCTCAAGGAGGAAAACAACACTTCCTCCTTGATAAACAGCAACACAGATGCACTCGAGACTTTGAGTTCTGTCCTGTAGTCTATTTTCTCTAGTATAAGAAAATAACTGCAGATGCTGGTACAAATCGATTTATTCACAAAATGCTGGAGTAACTCAGCAGGTCAGGCAGCATCTCGGGAGAGAAGGAATGGGTGACGTTTCGGGTCGAGACCCAAAACGTCACCCATTCCTTCTCTCCCGAGATGCTGCCTGACCTGCTGAGTTACTCCAGCATTTTGTGAATAAGTCTATTTTCTCTATACCTATGACTGTGTAGCCAGACACAGTTCAAAGCCATCTTTACATTTGCTGACAATACACCTTTGCTGGACCAATAATGGGTAACAATGAGTACTGGAGGGAGATTGAAAATCTGATTGAATAGTGCCGGAACAACAATCTTGCTCTCAAAGTTAGCAAGATCAAGCAGCTGATTGTTGACTTCAGGAGGGATAAGCCAAAGATCCACAAATCTATTTTCATTGATTGGATGGCAATGAAGTTAACAGCTTCAAGTTCCTGGGTATGTTTATCTCTGAAAATCTGTCTTGGGCCCAACAAATTGATGCAAGCACGAAGAAAACTTATCAGTGCCTCTATATCCTCAGAAGTTTGAGGAGATCAATTATGTTTTTTGTACTGTATTCAACTTCTTTTGGTGTACAGTAGAGAACACACTGACTGACTGCATCTCAGCCTGGTTCAGTTGAATTTATTGTCACATATACCAAGGTACAATGAAAAGCTTTTGTTGCGTGCTATCCAGTCAGCAGAAAGGCAATACATGATTACAATCAGCAACTCAAATGCCCAGGAACAAAAGAGATTACAGAGAGTGGGAGACACTGCCAACACAGATAATGACTTCCCCGCAATTGAAGGGATCTGTAGAAGGCTCAGCCTCAAAAAGGCAGCCAGTATCATCAAAGACTCACCACCCTGGCCACATGCCCATTTCGCTCTGACCATCATAAAGTAGGCACAGGAACCCAAACCCACGACAAGCATTTCAAGAACAGCTTATTCCCAGAACACATCAGGCTCTTAAACAAAACACAACACTTCTGTCTACGAACTTCTATGAACCGTGTCTTTGGTTGAACTATAGATTTTGGATTGTTTTGCACGTATTATGATTACGAATATATTCATTTTTAAAATTATCATATGTATCTGTGTGTATTGCGTTTATGGGACTGTTAAGCTGTTGCAAGCAAGAATTTCACAGTTCCATTGTTGGTACAAATGATAATTAAACACTCTTGACAACAAATATGATTTGTCTCAGGATAGTGGACGACTCAAATGTTGCAAAGTACTTATAACCAAGCATAAGGCATATTTGCTGTAATTATCTCCCACCATAGTTTATGGAAGCCTTTTCTACTGTTCATTTAATGAGGAACAGAATACTAACTCTAACAATCATAATTATCATCATACTCAAGTTCACTAGCCGAAATACAGGGAATGGAAATGGTAATATAAGTGGGTGCTCAGCTGGAAAGAGACAATTAGAAGATGGGTAAAGAGAATTGTAAAATTGGAGTTTGAGAGGCATAGGGAGTTTCAGAAATTAGGATTGGACCAACAGTGAAGTGTACAGATATGATGAAGGAATCAAAGGGAATGGATGTGGAGTTATTAGCTGGTTAGAATGAGGGGAGAAGAATGTGTGGATGGGATAAAGATGGAGGAGCTTTCAGTTCAATGGAGGGGTTTATAAACAAGGAGTTCATCTCTTTAATGACTACTGCATTTCGAGCCCCCACTCCCTCATCTTTACCATGGATGTTCAGTCACGCTACACCTCCATCAGCCACCAGGAAGGCCTTAAAGGCCTCAGTTTCTTCCACGACTGCAGAACCAGCCAAATTCCTGTCAACTAACACTCTCCTCCGTCTGGCAGAGCTGGTCCTCACCCTTAACAACTTCTCCTTTGACTCCTCCCACTTCCTCCAAATCAAAGGCATAGCTATGGGCACCCGCATGGGCCCCAGCTATGCCTGCCTCTTTGGAGGGTATGTTGAAGAATCCTTGTTCCAGGCGTACACTGGCCCTATCCCCGAACTCTATCTCCGTTACATTGACGACTGCATCGATGCTACCTCCTGCAAGCATGCAGAACTCATGGACTTTATTAACTTCACCAATTTCCATCCTGCACTCAAATTCACTTGGACCATCTCCGACATCTCCCTCCCCTTTTTTGATCTCACTGTCTCCATTACAGGAGCTAGACTATCGACTGACGTCTATTACAAACACTGACTCCCACAACTATCTCAATTACACTTATTCTAACCCTGCTTCCTGCAAAGACTCTGTCCCCTACTCCCAATTCCTCCGTCTACACCACATCTGTGCCCAAGATGAGGTAGAAAAATAGAAAATAAGTGCAGGAGTAGGCCATTCGGCCCTTTGAGCCAGCACCACCATTCAATAAACACCGGTGATCATCCCAAATCAGTATCCCGTTCCTGCTTTCTCCCCATATCCCTTGATTCCATTAGCTCAAAGAGCAAAATCTAACTATCTCGTGAATACAAAAGAGTTCCATACCAGGACATCTGAGATGTCTTCATTCTTTAGGGAAGAGGGTTCCCCTCTTCCATCATAGATGAGGCCCTCACACGTGTCTCCTTCCCCCTAGTCACAACAGAGACAGAGTCCCGCTAGTTCTTACCTTTCACCCCATCTGCCGTCGCATACAACACATAATCCTCTGACATTTTCGCCATCTCCAACGGGATCCCACCTAGGGTTACCAACTGTCCCGTATTAGTCGGGACATCCCATATTTTGGGCTAAATTGTTTTGTCCTGTATGGAACTGTCCTTGTCCCGTATTAGGCCCGGACGGCGCTGTAGGCCCCGACACTGTAGGCCCCGACACTGTAGGCCCCGACACTGTAGCCCGGGGGCCGCTGCAATCCCTGACAGTGCAGGCCCGGGCGCCGCCTAACGGAGGTTGCGTGGTAACCCGCTTCCCGGCCTAGGCAGCCGCCATTGGTGGAGCGGGAGCACGTGGCCGCTAGCTGGGTGAGGTCACGTGGGGCGCTGACGTCACCTTGTCCTGTATTTGGGATTGAGGAAGATGGCAACCCTAATCCCACCACTGGTCACATCTTCCCATCTCCACCCCTTTCCACCTTCGGCAGATACCGTTACCTCTGCAACTCCCTGGTTAACTCATCCCTTCCACCCAAACAACACCCTCCCCAGGTACCTTCCCCTGCAACCGCAGGAGATGCACCACCTGTCCCTATACCCCTTCCCTCGACTTTGTCCAGGGACCCCAACAGTCCTTTCTGGTAAGGTAGAGGTTGACTTGCACCTCCTCCAATCTCATCTACTGTAGTTTGTTCAAGACGTGGACTCCTATACATTGGCGAAACCAAATGAGACATGTCGATCGTTTCGCTGAACACCTTTGCTCAGTCTGGCTGAACCTACCTGATCTCCCGGTTGCCAAACATTTTCATTCCCCATCCCATTCCCACACTGACCTTTCTGTCCCCTCCATCCTCCACTAAATGCAAAATTGGAGGAACAGCATCTCATATTTCGCTTGGGCAACTTACAATCCAGTGGTATCAAAATTGATTTCTCTAACTTTCAGTAACCCCTGCTTTCCCTTTCTCTCCATCCCTCCCCCACCCAAGTTGCACCAGTTTCTTGTTCTCACCTAGCAAACAGCTAACAATGGCCTGTTTCCTTTATCATTGTTACATTTTAGCATACCTTTCATTCATTTGTTCTATATCTCTCTACATCACCATCTATATCTCTCGAAGGTATTTATTCACAAAGTGCTGGAGTAACTCAGCAGGTCGGGCAGCATCTCGGGAGAGAAGGAATGGGTGACGTTTCGGGTCGAGACCCTTCTTCAGATCTTATCTATATCTCTCGTTTCCTTTTCACCTGAAGAAGGGCCTTGACCTGAAACATCATCCATTCCTTCTCTCCAGAGATGCTGCCTGTCCTGCTGAGCATACTCCTACCATTTTGTGTCCATCTTCAGTTTAAACCAGCATCAGCAGTTCCTTCCAACACAGTAAGATTTTGAATTTAGTATATTCGCAAGGAGAACTAAGTTCAGTAAGAATGAATGAATTAATGATTGAATAAGTTTATTGGCCAAGTATGCAGATACAAGGAATGTGCCTTGGTGCTCCGCTCACAAATGACAACACAATACAATACAATACAATACAATATATCTTTATTGTCATTGTACCCAGGGGTACAACGAGATTGGGAATGCGCCTCCCATACGATGCAATAATTTAAGTAATTAACAGCAACCCAACGAAACGAAACAATTGTAACAGTTTTTAGACAGGGTAAAGTGCAAGTTGATCTATGCGTTGTGGCCATCCGGCTCAGCAGGACCGGTTCATAGCAGCTATGGCCCTGGGGATGAAGCTGTTCCTGAGTCTGGAGGTGCGGGCGTAGAAGGCCTTGTATCGTCTGCCCGATGGAAGGAGTTCAAACAGACTGTTGCAGGGGTGTGAAGAGTCTTTGTGGATGCTGGTGGCTTTTCTGAGGCATCGTGTGTTGTAGATGCCCTCCAAGTCTGGTAGCTGTGTTCCGATGGCCCTCTGAGCTCTATGGACTACCCGCTGTAGAGCTTTCCTTTCTGCCTCCGTGCAGCTAAGGTACCACACAGGGATGCCATGCGTTAGGATGCTCTCTATGGTGCAGCGGTAGAAGGTCGTCAGCAGCTGTTGGGGTAGACCAGACTTTTTCAGTGTTCTTAAGTAGAACAGTCTTTGTTGTGCCTTCTTGACCAGCGCAGCAGTGTTATTGGACCATGTTAGGTCCTCCGAAATGTGAGTGCCCAGAAACTTGAAGCTGGACACTCTCTCCACACTGTCCCCGTTGATAGAGATCGGGGCATATTCCCCGTTATGTGACCTACGGAAGTTGATGATCAGCTCCTTGGTCTTGGTGGTATTTAGGGACAGGTTGTTATCCGAGCACCAGTCCGCCAGGTTCTGCACCTCCGCTCTATAGTTTGTTTCATCCCCGTTGGTGATAAGCCCGATCACCGTTGTGTCATCTGCAAACTTGACAATGGTGTTGGTGTCATACAGTTAACAATTAAGAATAAAGCATAAACACATCAAAACAATAAGGATACACCATTACGGTCTAAACATGTGGGTGAAAATAAACCAGAGCCAAAAAGAGACTACAGACTTTGGTTATTGAGTAGAACTATCACTCGTGGAAAAAGGCTGTTTTTATGTCGGGCTGTGGCTGCTTTGACAGTCCGGAGTCGCCTTCCAGAGGGAAGTGCTTCGAAGAGTTTGTGGCCAGGGTGAGAGGGGTCAGAGATGATCTTGCCCGCTCGCTTCCTGGCCCTTGCAGTGGCAAGTTGCAGATAACTAGAAGGAAAAAGATTGAAGAACAAGAAAGGTGCTGGGAAGATACATTTATGGGTTCATGGGGTAAGCAGCTACCAAGGTTTTGTGGTGTCACGGTGGAAATGTGTTTGAAAACAAACTGTCCCCAATTAATGAATCAGTTCTGTTTTTTTCCCCATAATTGTGTGTCAATTTTGTTCATTTCATAAAATACACAAAAATCACTTGCTTGATACCTCCACAGTAATCTAAGGAATGGCATCAAAAGCACATAAAACTGACACGAACAAACAATGACTAATGACGAAAAAAGAGAGGGAGAAGGAACTAGTTTGGTTGTTTATAGGAACAAACATATGTACATAGGTTAGACCGTTGACATTATTATGGGAGCTTGTTTGAATCCACAGATGTCCATAAATCGGGCGATCATAATCTGGAGATGGCCTGTACAGCTTTAGGCTGTTCTGCTGGTAATAGGATATTAGGTTCAGTATGAATGAGGATTAATTTTAAGTTGCAGACATAGTCAGATTAATACCTGAGACCAAGTTGCAATGTAACTTCTGAATGAATAAAGACTGCAATATTTTGATAGGAAAATATGCAGTAAAACTCATTCAGGTAAAATGTGTGCGCTATGAAAGAGCAAAGGAAAGATTTAATTTTGTTTTACGTGATCTGTGAGGGCTTATGTGAATCAAAATGAAAGCAGCTGATAAGAACATATGATTACAACCCTCCACAGAATTTGATCTGGTTGTGTCTGTAGAATGTTAGGGGAACAAGGCAACACATCAATGTATTCAGCAGGGATGATCAAAATGGATACTTATGTGAAAGAACAGGTTGATTATTACTGGGGCATATTACATAGAGGAGAGTGGAGGGTGGATGGCGGAGATGTTGGGGCCATTGCGGATGGATTTGTGGGGAAACATGAGCGCTTTTGTCTTTGGGCCCTTGCAAATTTGCTGGCAAAAGCAACTTGATTGATGTCTGTCTTAAAGTTATGTAAGGGAGCCCGCCAGATTAGTTGCAAACCAGATATATGTATTCATATCTTGTGGAGGTAGATGCTAATCCTGGGTGGTTGGACAGGAAGGGTGAAGGTAATAGGTTCTGTTCTGCAGGTGAATTCGGTGGTGAAGGAGCTCATGAAGTTCGGTGTAAACACCAGTATTTCTCAAGGAACATGATAAAAGAACCTTTTCCCACCATAGCTCTTCTCATTGTATTTCATAAAATGATCATAATGAGCTATCAGCATGGTAATTAAAGGAAGTCTTAAAAAATTTCCAGAGCTCAGTTAAACCCAGTCAGACACAGAAAACTTGCCAAGTAATTTTATTAAAAGTATCCCACCACCTCAAAATAGACAATAGACAATAGGTACAGCCCTTCGAGCCAGCACCGCCATTCAATGTGATCATGGATGATCATTCACAATCAGTACCCCGCTCCTGCCCTCTCCCCATACCCCCTGACTCCGCTAACATTAAGAGCTCTATCTAACTCTCTCTTGAAAGCATCCAGAGAATTGGCCTCCACTGCCTTCTGAGGCAGATAATTCTACAGATTTACAACTCTCTGAGTGAAAACGTTTTTCTTCATCTCCTTTCTAAATGGCCTACCCCTTATTCTTAAACTGTGGCCCCTGGATCTGGACTCCCCCAACATCGGGAACATGTTTCCTGCCTCTAGCGTGTCTAATCTCTTAATAATCTTATAGGTTTCAATAAGGTTCCCTCTCATCCTAAATTCCAGTGTCTGCAAGCCCAGTCGCTCCAGTCTTTCAACATACGACAGTCCCGCCATTCTGGGAATTAACCTAGTGAACCTACGCTGCACTGTTTATCATATATCATATCATATATATACAGCCGGAAACAGGCCTTTTCGGCCCTCCAAGTCCGTGCCGCCCAGTGATCCCCGTACATTAACACTATCCTACACCCATTAGGGACAATTTTTACATTTTACCCGCCAATTAACCTACATACCTGTACGTCTTTGGGAGGAAACCGAAGATCTCGGAGAAAACCCACGCAGGTCACGGGGAGAACGTACAAACTCCTTACAGTGCAGCACCCGTAGTCAGGATCGAACCTGAGTCTCCGGCGCTGCATTCGCTGTAAAGCAGCAACTCTACCGCTGCGCTACCGTGCCGCCCACTCCTACACCACCGAATTCACCTGCAGAACAGAACCTATTACCTTCACCACTGCCCAACCACCCAGGATTAGCATCTACCTCCACAAAAAATGTTTAAGATGCCAATCCATACGCTGCGTACTGGTTAAATGGCTTTCCTTTGTCCTGCCTCAGAATCTGGGAGCCTTTTTCCTGGAACACTTCCCCCCCCATTTAACATTCCCCAAGCCAATCCCACGCATTCACCCATGCTGAAATACCCTGTGAGAAGTCTTTCATTTGTGACCTATTGTGTAAAAGTTATTAAAATTAGGCTGTGGCTTTGCTACAATGACACCATTAGTTTTTAGCACAATGTCATCCAGTTTTTGACCAAACATGATGCTTGAAAGCGGGTCTCTTTCCTGCTTGTTGTATTGCAATGGCTGATGACTAATTGATGATTTTCTGGGGTTTTTGCAGCTTGCTTACTACTTGTTCATCAATAAGCATGAATTGATTTATATAATGAATCTGATAACAGCTGCAAAAGACATTTGTTATCATTTCTCATGAAAAGTCACTTTTCAAATATGACACCTTTGAGGTTTATTGAGTACAAGCTGTCAGGTGCATGCCATAAGACGTGCATAAGACATGGTTTTTCAGAGAGCAATTCTTACAATCTTTTGAAATCTAAGCAGATTAATCGGGATCATAAAGATAGATCATGCCATAATCACAGCATGAAATGGGTTACAGTAGACCAAATAGCAATAAAATGGCCTGATACGATTCCAAAAACAACAAAGAAAAGCATCTTTTATGAATAACTTTTTGTGCTTCTGCTGTATTTCTAGCTGCATAAGTAAATCAGTCCGACGAAATTGCAACATTTCATCAAGATCAGAAGCTTCTATTTAATATGCACACGATTGTTGAAGATAAATTATTCATCAATCAAGTCCTCAGTTCTGTGATTGTGCGTATGTGTAAATTTATTTTTCATTATAAACTAGGTATGAATCTGAAATTTTACTTGGCCAGCTATTTAAAGTACACACATTTTTCCCCATAGTTCAATAAATAGTGGAACAAGTCAGCCCACTAAATAGCCTCTGCCCAGTAATGCAATATTTTAAACATGTAACAAAAATGTTAAATATACTCATTTATTAATAATCTTTAAATACAAATAGTAATAACAAGCACAAACTGTATGGAAAATGTAACGATTTTTTTCATTTCACCTCGATCTTGTTAGCCAACTCCACATACACTGTGCCATATCTTTCCACAGTCTTCCATCTGAAGACATTATCTACTCATAGTAACTGTGCTTAGTTGGAGAATGCATTATGAAAATTGGCTTCTACACTTACCACATTATAACAATGACTTCTCTTCAACAGAACCTCATTAGCTGCAAAACATTTTAGGATGTTTTGAGCATGATGTGATAGGTGATACCTAAATATAATTCTTGATGATAATAATAATAATCAACTTTCTGTTCACAGCAAAAATGTGTTGTAATTGAACTCACAGCATATGCCATTACTGTGCCAGTAAATTCATCCACAGCCAGTAATATTATTAGACTTCGGGATAGCAAGAACATTTTTTCAATAACAATGGGATATTTAACCGCCAAACATTCAATATATGGATAGAAGTTTGACTTAATTGTTCTCTACTGCACTGCTGTTCTTGCTTCTCTTGCCAAGATGAAGAATGATGAGCAATTTATAGTATGTGACTTAAGCAAATCAAGTTGCTTGAGGAATTAATCATAAAAGTCATGAAAAAAGGCAAAGAAATTGGGGACTGTGAATCAGCTCTTATGAGCTTGTAAAAGATTCTAGTTATGCACCATGTAACCCACTTAGAAGTAATTCAAAACACAATCAACAGGTCATAATTAAAGTGTTACTTATGAAAGCAATGTTACAACTAAATTTAATCAGTACATGGACGAGTTTGCTATATCTATAAAGTACAATGGATTACTGGTACTTTATTGCCATGTGTGCCTAAGCACAATGAAATTCCTTTTAGAATACAGTTCAGTGACAATCCTGTTATACATTAGGCACAATCATACTAAGTATAAGAGTGTTAAATACATCATTGAACATCACTGTTTTGCTAACATTTATTTTATACCATATTGGGTCTTCCCTAGAAGCTCTGCTTCCTCTTCCCCAAGCCGCAGATAGTGAGCATCCAGCAACATGTCCGGTTTGATATTTTGAGATTGAGATTTCAACCAGGTTTATGTTGGGGGCTGAAGCTTAGAACTGACAGTACAAGCTAGCTCTCACATTTCACACAGACGTGCACTTCATTATCCTCAGTGTTTCAGGAAAATGTGATATTGTTTTAATTTGGCCAGAAATCAAATGACTAAAGTGAGGTATCAGAGTGCCTGTCAAATAGAGCTTTAGGTTACTCCCACTGTGACACTTAACCTTAAGTGCAAAACTGGGTTTCAATTGAATTTTCCTGGAACGTTTGACACATTAGATGAATTGAAGAGGCTTCTCAAAGCAAAGCTTCCGCCAGCACTGATCTTCTGGTCCATCTTTCACTCCTTGATCTGCTCAAATTGAAGAAACTCTGTAAACAAACTCTGTTATCCTATGTTCACCATTGAGTATCCAAAGGAGGCCACAGAAAACAGAGCTGCCAATCATGGTGTCAAAGCAAAGCAGTTAACAATGATGTGAAGAATAAACAGTGATAAATAAAGAATGCCAATTTTGTCTACACTATTGTGGTACAGTGCCCTCCATCATGTTTGGCACAAAGACCCATTATTTATTTATTTGTCTCTGTACTCCACAATTTGAGATTTGTAATAGAAAAAAATTGCATGTGGTTAAAGTGCACATTGTCAGATTTTATTAAAGGCTATTTTTATACATTTTGGTTTCACCTTGTAGAAATTACAGCAGTGTTTATACAGAGTCCCCCCCATTTCAGGCTACCATAATGTTTGGGACACATGGCTTCACAGGCGTTTGTAATTGCTCAGGTGTGTTTAATTGCCTCCTTAATGCAGGTATAAGAGAGCTCTGAGGACCAAGTCTTTCCTCCAGTCTTTCCATCACCTTTGGAAAATTTTCTGGCTGTTTATCAACATGAGGACCAAAGTCAAATAAGCCATTTTGAGACTGAGAAACAAGAATAAAACTGTTAGAGACATCAGCCAAACCTTAGGCTTACCATAATCAACTGTTTGGAACATCATTAAGAAGAAAGAGAGCCCTGGTGGGCTTACTAATCGCAAAGGGACTGGCAGACCAAGGAAGACCTCCACAGCTGATGACAGAAGAATTCTCTCTAAAATAAAGAAAAATCCCCAAACACCTGTCCAACAGATCAGAAACACTCTTCAGGAGTCAGGTGTGGATTTGTCAATGACCACTGTCCGCAGAAGACTTCATGAACAGAAATACAGAGGCTAAAACTGCTAGATGCAAACCACTGGTTAGCCGCAAAAATAGGATGGCCGGGTTACAGTTTGCCAAGAAGTACTTAAAAGAGCAACCACAGTTCTGGTAAAAGGTCTTGTGGACAGATGAGACGAAGATTTACATATCATAGTGTTGGCAAGAGCAAAGTATGGAGGAGAGAAGGAACTGCCCAAGATCCAAAGCATACCACCTCATCTGTGAAACACGGTGGTGGGAGTGTCATGGCCTGGGCAAGTATGACTGCTGAAGGTACTGGCTCACTTATCTTCATTGATGATACAACTGCTGATGGTAGTAGCATGATGAATTCTGAAGTGTACAGACACATCCTATCTGCTCAAATTCAAACAAATTCCTCAAAACCCATTAGCCGGTGGTTCATTCTACAGCAAGACAATGATCCCAAACATATTGCTAAAGCAACAAAGGAGTCTTTCAAATCTAAAAAATGGACAATTTGTGAGTGGCCAAGTCAATCACTCGATCTGAACCCAATTGAGCATGCCTTTTATATGCTGAAGAGAAAACTGAAGGGGACTAGCCCCCAAAACAAGCAAAAGCTAAAGATGGCTGCAATACAGGCCTGGCAGAGCATCACCAGAAAAGACACCCAGCAACTGGTATGTCCATGAATCGCAGACTTCAAGCGGTCATTGCATGCAAAGGATATGCAACAAAATACTAAACATGACAACCTTCATTTACATGACACTGCTGTTTATCAAACAGTATGGTGCCCTGAAATAGGGGGACTATGTAAAAACACTGCTGTAATTTCTACATGGTGAAACCAAAATGCATAAAAATGGCCTTTATTAAAATTTGACAATGTGCACTTTAACCACATGTGATTTTTTTTCTGTTTCAAATCTTAAATTGTGGAGTACAGAGGCAAATAAATAAATGATGGGTCTTTGTCCCAAACATTGTGGAGAGCACTGTATCTATTCTGACAGCTATATCTTATGGTGAAGCAAAACATTGGCATTTATCAGCAATGTTTCAAGGGCAACACTCTATTCTTGCTGCTATTATCCAAGAGCAGCAGTACTACTGGCTTTAAACACCAAGTTAAATGCCACGAATCCTGGTTTACAGATAACATTGGTGAAATGCAAGTGGCTGGTCTTTGCAATTTGACATTCCATTATTGAGATCAGGTGACTGACATAAAATAAACCAAAGAAAAAAAAAATCATCTATTTCCCCTGCATTTAGAACAGAAAGTCAAGATTCAAAACTGAAAGCAACATTCATTTCATGGTAACCCACAGGCTAGAGAGCAGTTGTGCAGAGAGAAACTGTTATTGTTTCGTTAACTGTTTCTCTCTCCACAGATGCGGCCTTATCTGCTAAATATTTCTGACATTTTCAGTTTTGTTTAAGACATCCAACATCTATAGGTTTTTGCTTTTACATTTATTTTATGTTGTTGGGGTTGAAAATGAAAAACTATCAATTTAACTAAACCCTATTTTAAAGTATCCTGATGAATGATCTAGACACAAACCTCGACCAACCATTTCCCCCCACAGATGCTGTCTGGCCTGCTGCGTTCCTCCAGCAGTTCTCCTTTTTTTGCTATTTTAAAATGTCTATTAAAGTGTAAATCAGAGAAATGCAAATTAAAATGTCTATTTTAATAAATGCAAGAAAACTTAAACAAGACGATGAAATGGACAGTCATGTAAGTAATTCAAGTGTAAATCAGAGAAACGCAAATTAATATGTTTTGGTAGACACAAAAAGTCATATAATGTAATGTTACTGTTTTAAATTGGGTGTGCAGCCAAAGAGACCTTAGGGCATTTACACACAAATCTTTGAAAGTGGAAGGACAAGTTGAGAAAACAATTCAAAAATAATAATGAATCCTTGAGAAGAGGCAGAAAGAACAAAAGCAAAGTGTTGGCACAGATATTGCTGGTGATTGATGGCAGTTCCGAACTGAACCGCTGGTGTTCATCCAATTAAATACAGCAGGTACATGGCAGGCATGAAAGAGTCGGCAAACATGGAAGTCTCAAGCACGTCTCAACATTAGTTGGAGATGCAAAGTGCTGGAGTAAATCAGCGAGTCAGGTAACATGTCTGGAGAACATGGATAGATGATGCTTCGGCTTGGGACCCTGCTTCAGTGGTGAGGAGGGGGGTGGGTGGGTGGTGGTGGGGGGAGGGTTGTAGGGAAAGAGGGAAGATTATAGGTGAACACAGGGGAGAGGAAATGGGGGGGGGGGTGTTGGGAGTGACCCAAAAATGGAGAATTCAATGTTCATACTGTTGGGTTTTAAGCTAACCAAACGGAATAACCAGCAGAAGCAACCCCCCCCACTCCTTTTCCTCCCTCTCTCCTTATGCCTGACCTGGACTCTCACCCACTTCTCCCCTCCCCTTCCACCTACATTCCTTCCTAATTACTTTTGTTTCACACCTTCTCAATAGTCAATAGTCATTTATTTGTCACACACACATAAATGTGTAGTGAAATGAAAAATTACCCTCAGTTCAACACTAAGACCAATAAGAATAATCTCTGGCTTTTGTCCAACCACCTGCCCTTAACCCCCTCCCGCACCCCCCCCAACCCTCACCTGTATCCTCCAATTACTTGCCAGACTTTGTCCTGTCCTTCCTCTACCCCCCCACCTCCTGAAAATATTGAATTGCATTTCAGAAGTATGTTGGTTAAAATAAAACCAATGCTACAAATTTTATTTTGAGGAAGTTTGAGGAAGGATATTCTTGCTATTGAGGGCGTGCAGCGTAGGTTTACTAGGTTAATTCCCGGAATGGCGGGACAGTCATATGCTGAAAGACTGGAGCGACTGGGCTTGTATACACTGGAATTTAGAAGGATGAGAGGGGATCTTATCAAACCAGATAAGATTATTAAGGGGTTGGACACGTTAGAGGCAGGAAACATGTTCCCAATGTTGGGGGAGTCCAGAACCAGAGGCCACGGTTTAAGAATAAGGGGTAAGGCCATTTAGAACGGAGATGAGGAAAAACTTTTTCAGTCAGAGTTGTAAATCTGTGGAATTCTCTGCCTCAGAAGGCAGTGGAGGCCAGTTCTCTGAATGCATTCAAGAGAGAGCTAGATAGAGCTCTTAAGGATAGCGGAGTCAGGGGGTATGGGGAGAAGGCAGGGACGGGGTACTGATTGTGAATGATCAGCCATGATCACATTGAATGGTGGTGCTGGCTCGAAGGGCGAATGGCCTACTCCTGCACCTATTGTCTATTGGCTGCTCAAACATCTCCCACACTTATACCACTAGTATTGGTACTGATTCAATTGCCATCCAAAGTTGCACTATCATACTGGCACGATAGTTTATCCTCGAGTCACTTGAAGAATCTAAATTATGGCTGAATTGTACTGTAACAGCAGAGAAACACAGACTTGGGCTAAACAAATGTGATGGTATACATTCATCATACTATCAGCCATAGCTTGCTGAAAAATAGCAATATTCATTTGTAGAACTGACAACGTGCCTCGGTGAAAGTCCAAACGTTTGAGATCTCTGCTGTAGTCGGAATCAGCTTTTATGGTTGATATTTCAAAAGGGCTCTCAAGCTTGACTCATTATGTTTACAATTATGATTTGCCAAATATTAGATTTGTTCCCTCTGTGTCTGTTCCTTCTGTTTAAATGGTTCAGTATCTAACCCTCTGTTTCAGATTTCCAGATTTAAAAGCATCCTATTTTGTTATTCATTATTTTCTGAGTGTATCCCCCTGTAAATCTTAGTTCAAATGTGTAAATTTAAGTAAAATTCAACACTTCTACCTTGCTTCCTGTTGAATTTTAGATCTTAAAAAGTAGAAACATAGAAAATAGGTGCAGGAGGAGGCCATTTGGCCCTTTGAGCCAGTACCACCATTCGTTGTGATCATGGCTGATCATCTACAATCAGTAACCTGTGCCTGCCTTCTCCCCATTTCCCTTGATCCACTAGCCCCTAGAGCTCTATCTAACTCTATTTTAAATTCATCCAGTGAATTGGCCTCTACTGCCTTCTGTGGCAGAGAATTCCAGAAATTCACGACTCCCTGGGTGAAAAAGTTTCTTCTCACCTCAGTTTTAAATGGCCTCCCCCTTAAAAAAGACAACAATTAAAAAACAAAATGGATAATTTGAAGGATGGGACTCAAATTAATCCTGTCTCGAGAGACTCCTGAAACACTTTGCCAATTTGTTTTATTTCATACTGATCACTTCCATTGCCAAAGGGAAAAAAAGCTGTTTTGAGTTGTCTTCAGCAGACCACAGCTGGCACGTGATCTAATTACCTGATTGTAAGTTCTATTTAAAATCCCATTGCATGATATCACAGTTTCAAATAGCACCTCATTTACAATCCCCTGTTTCTCAAGGCAAGGACCAAGCAAGGATCATAATAAGATTGGCAAAATGCCAATGGACAAGACTCCCAAGGTAGATGAAATACTAATAATGGGAAATGCAGAAGCTGAGTTTGCTTAAAAAGAACATAATGTAGCTCTTGCACACTTAAGAGTCATAGAGTCTCACAATATGGTAACAGGCCCTGCAGCCCAAACTTTCCCATGCCGACCAAGATGTCCCATCTATGCTCGTTCCGCCTGCATGGGTTTGGCCCAAATCGCTCTAAACCTTTCCTATCCACATACCTGTCCAATTTAGAAACACATAGAGATACAGTAGCTTCAAAGGAAGTCAGAGAGTTGGGTTTGGGTGAGGGCATGCTGAATTCATGGGATTACAGTGATGTATACAACATATACCAGAAACTATTCCAATCAATTTACAATTCTGGAACTGCCAGTAACATGGAAAGAAGCCCATACAAAAATAATGCAGTATTTTTGCTAACATATTAATAAATTCCATGTATGCATGTCGCATATGCTCAGCTAAAAAATATTTGTATTAAGAGCTAATCCCTCAAGGCAGGCATGTGAGTGAGGTAAAAAAAAGAGGAAAAGAACGGAGCACTTGCTCAGTACAGTGGGGGTCAAAAAATCAAAAATCTTTGAAAAGTTACACACAAAATTAGCAGTTTCAAGCCTCTTTTAGTGCATTTCAAAGTAAAAACCGACATTACAAAATATTGCGAATATGTCATTACATACTAATAACATTTTAATTATTTTAATTAATTTAGTTATATAATCTTGCACTTAAATTTAATATTTACTCATTACAGTTCCACCACTGATTTTCTGGCACTCTTGGTTCCAGAGCTTTGCTGGTTTATCCAGCCGGCCAAGGAAGTCGGCTATGAGGATAGATGTGCTGGCTCCAGCTGGGCTGGAGTTCCAGAGCCCCGGCCGCAGGTTGCAAATTCAACCCACCGATCGGCTGATGAGGTCGAGATTGGCTGCCTTGCCCAGCCTAGGTGCCACATTTTCTGGGAGACTTCCAGGGCGGGGGAATTTCAAGTGGGCTCTCGTAATTTTGTCCGGATTTCAAGGATTAGCGGCTATTTCTCGCGGAATCCCTAGCAACCTCTAGTGGAACCATAGTATTTCTTTTCTTTTTTTCGACCCAATTTCTCCGTTGGTAAACGTAATTTTGGTAAAGTGAAAAACGGGGAAATCATGCAAAAAGCGCGGAAAATTGATTTTTAAAACGTTGAAATCCGTGGAAACACGGAAAACTCACATGCCTGTCAAGGTGACATTTTATGGTTTTGTTCATGTGATCCCACCTGCATAATTAAATGATAATATCTCAACAGCTAATTGGAATTTAGCTCTTTAGGAACAAAGATTAAAGCGAATAGTTTGGTGGTTGAGGTGGATAGATATATGGACATATATCCACTGAATAACTTGTAAAGAAATAAAATAAATGTTGGAAATGCCTATTGCAATGATATTTTGCATGGTAATTATTACAGACCTCACTAAACTGGAACAAGATAAATGGTCACAGTCCATGCAGTCAGGCATCATATACCATTGTGGGTATAAAATGGAAAACCAAATACAAATGATGTCTAACCTCAATTGCAACACTAATATGCTGTTTCAGAAGAGGTTAGTACATTTGAACAGCACGTGTCACAAACGAAAATACCCACTGGGTTTTTGTTTTTCCATTTCCACATTGGCTGGGAGAGAAAGATTAAGTGAATGGTCACTGTGGAGCAGCCTCATCGTCTGTTACTGCCTGGTTACACAGCTAAATAGTTGGACTCACAGGAGATTGCTTGCCTGTCCTCTTGGAAAACGGCATAACATTGCAGGAAACCCGATTGAAAAGGAATGAAGGAAAATATAACTGTCTTCATAAAAGCTGAAGAACAAAAATACATTCTCCATAAACCAGCAGGTAGGCACAACTGTATTCTGTACTCGTAGGCAGGCAGATATTAAGCAGAACAGGAACCAGTGAGTTATGTCATATGCTTCTCAGTATGGCAACTCAAACAAAAAGCCGGAATAACTCAGCAGGTCAGACAGCATCTCTGGGGAAAAGCAATAGGTGAAGAAGGGTCTTGACCCGAAACGTCACTATTCCATTTCTCCAGAGATGCTGCCTGTCCTGCTGAGTTACTCCAGCTTTATATGTCTATCTTCGGTTTAAACCAGCATCTGCCGTTCCTTCCTACACATGACAAGTGAAAAGTTGGCTCAGTGGTGAAATTACAAACGTTACAACTTAGGAAGTCCAACTATTGTATCATTACACCTATAAATCTGCACAAAGTAGGTCATTGGGAAACAAATGGCATAATGAATTGATGTATCTTTATTTCAGGTCGGGACAAAGTTGTGGTGAAGCTCAAACATGAAATGAGTTCAACTTGTCAAACTCTGTTCCCAATTGGATGTAATCTTCTTACACAATATAGAAAATAATTGTAATTGTCAATCACATTAAAACAAGCTGTAGAGATGGCTGGTACCAATGGGGACAGCCAGAACCTTTTTCCCCAGGGTGGAAATGTCAAAGATTATAGGGCATAGTTTTCAGGTGAGAGGAGCAAAATTTAAAGTAGACGTGCAAGTTTTTTTTTGCAGAGTGGTGGGTGTCTGTAATGTGCCATCAGGAGTGGTGATGGAGGCAGATATATGATAGTGGCATCTAAGAGGCTTTTAGATAGGCATATGCATATGCAGGGAATGGAGGTATATGAATCATGTGCAGGCAGAAGAGATTAGTTTAACCTGACATCTTGCTTGGTACGGACATTGTGTGTCTGTTCTTGTGCAGTGCAGTTTTATGTTATTCCAAGGTGATCTTCTAAAGTGCACACTGGTTCAGAATTAAATTTGGTTGTACTCAATCTTGAAGTCAAGAAGCAAAATTGGAAAGTGTTTTCTATTTCATAACACGAATGTGGCTCACACAATTCATACAAATTTCCAAGATTCACAATGCAACTTTTCAAAAAAGATTCTGAAACTTAAAATATTTCCTTCATTAATTTCAAACCAAAATATGACTCAAGTATATCTGTAACGCACAAGCCATGCTTTAATTTCAGGTACTGTGAGCAGGCTAATGAATTGTTTTTGAAATCCGGGTTTGCATTTCTTCCTCATCAATGGCTATTCTCAAAAGAAAAGATCATAATTGAGACATGATACAAGCAACATCTCAAAAAGCTTTTATAACTCCAGTTAAATACCACAAAATACCAAACTTCTGATGCAAATCAAGTTCCAATGAATCCACAAGTAAACAATCGTCGAAGGAAGGAAATGGATCCACAAGTAAACAAACTCATTTCATTGCCATAAAAGGCACACCTTTACGATCAGGTGAAATTGCATTTCATTTTAGTTCTGATTTTTCTCACCTCAATAGGATATCTTCTTCCATCTAGACTGTGCTCTGAACCTGGGAAATGCCGATTCTGACCCCAGTGAAATTCCAGCTTTTCTGCTTTAAGTTTGCCTGGAAGGCCAGCTCCGCTGACAAAATAATCAGCCATCAGCATCACGGCAACTGAAAGGCAACATGGTGATAACATGCGGTTAACACACATTGGCATATTTATTAACAATTCAACACACATACACACCCCCATTTTCTGCACACTTCTGATGGTCTTGCATGTGTTATCAGCTGTTTTCAAGCATATATTTCCATGTTTACATCAATTACGATAACTCATCAAAACACAAAAGGCTGGAGTAAGTCAGTGCGTCAGGCAGCATCTGTGGTTGAATGTTTGGTGACGATTCGGGTTGGAACCTTTCTCCATTTCTGATCACCCAGCTAAGGGAAGGATGTCATTAGGCTGGATGGTTGCAGAAAGATTCAGGAGGATGTTACTGGGACTGGAGGGCTTGAATTATGAGGAGAGGCTGGGGATATTTTACTCTGTAGTGTAAAAGGCTGAAGGGGAAATTTTTGGAGGTATATAAAAGCATGAGTGGTAGATAAGATGGATGGTCACAGTCCTTTTACCAGGAAAGAAGTTTAAAGCTAGTTGAAGGTGAGGGTTGAAAGCTTTAAAAGGGTTACTATTATGTGTGCGGTTGACAAAGCCGAGACTTCCATGGTATTGCTGGTTGCCATTTCCATAGATTCACAATCTCACATGCAAGGTCAAATATGAAGTGCTTTAAGAGCTGATTGGATTATTTCAAGTCTAAAACACACAGAAACTCATCTTTCAGTGTAATCTATGGTCTCCAAAGTTGTAGAACCTTGATAGGTTTTTCAGCACAATGATATAATCACTCAGTTTCTCCAATTCCTGATTGCTGAGTTTATAGCTGAACACTATCTCCAATGCCTGTGAATTGAAGTACTCTTCCAACTTCTCAATTACCTCTGCAAACAAGATATCTTTAGCTTTTAGCCGAGCTAGTAAGTTGATGTGTGATATGCCTTGAGCTGACTTCAGTGAGCGAAATTGCTTTCTTTCATTCCCTCTCAACAGTGCTCCATGCCTGCACATTCTCAGCACCATCTTACACCCCAAGAATATTATTAACTATGAAAAACACTTCCATCCACCACACATAGGATGTGATTGATTCACCATCCTTGTTACACCCTTCCCTGACTACCTGCAAAACATATTTATACTTGAACCACCAATGCCTTTCTTTTCATTTCCAAATGGTGTCATCATTTTCATGCTTCATCATAAAGTCCACAACACACCAACAGGCTTTTCAGACCACCGTGTCAATTCCAACCATTTATCGATACTACGTACATTTACCACCACTTACTCTCAAGCCTTCCCTGCCTTGAAGATTCATTGCTCGTCTCGATACTTACCTGATATTGCAAGAGTTTTTACCTCCACCACTCATTCAGTAATGCGCTCCAGATTCTGAATATCCTTGCCAGGCTTTGTCCCACCTCTACCCCCACCTCTACCTCTCTCCTCTAGCTTTCACGTACCCACCTCCACTCCATCAGTCTAAAGAAGGCTTAAGACGCCCTCCTCCCCCACCCCCCACCCCCATCAGTCTTTAGAAGGTTCCTGAGCTGAAATGCCATTTCTCCATTTACTCCATCGATGCTGCTTGACCCACTGACTTCCTCCAGCAGTTTGCTTTTTGCTCAAGATTTCAGCATCAGCATTTGCTTATGTCTCAAGAACAAAAGGTCACTGTTCAGACAGACCTGGTATCTGGTACAAGGTAGTATGGTCAGAGAGGTTCTGCAAACAACACATTGAGGCAGGTGGCCAGATACAAGACAATCCGTATTACTTCCTCTCTGTTTACTAATCCTTTATCTATGCTAACATATTATCCTTAACCCTAATGAACTCCTCAACTTGATCTCCAACTGCCGTCGTGACATTAACCGCCTCAAATTCTCCACTCCCCTGACTAACTCTAACCTCTCCCCTCCTGAACGTGCAGCCCGCCACTCACTCCACAACAACCCGGACTTAATCATCAAACCCGCTGACAAGGGAGGTGCTGTGGTAGTCTGGCGTGCTGACCTCTACCGGACCGAGGCCAGACGACAACTCACAGACACCTCTTCCTACCTATCCTTGGACCATGACCCCACCGATAAACACCAGACCTTTATCATCAGCACCATTACGGACCTCACCATTTCCGGCGATCTACCCTCCAATGCCTCCAAACTTATAATTCCCCAGCCCCGCAGGGCCCGATTCTACCTCCTACCTAAAATCCATAAACAGAACAGTCCCGGCAGACCCATTGTCTTTGCCTGCTCATGTCCCACCGAACCTATTTCCACCTACCTCGACTCCATCCTATCCCCCCTGGTTAAATCCCTCCCCACCTACGTCCAAGACACCTCACACGCTCTCCATCTCCTTGATAACTTCCAGTTCCCAGGCCCCCACTCCCTCATCTTTACCATGGATGTCCAGTCACTCTACACTTCCATCCCCCACAAGGATGGTCTCGAAGCCCTCCGTTTCTTCCTCGACCGCAGAACCAACCAATCCCCATCTATCAACACTCTCCTCCACCTCGCAGAGCTGGTTCTTACCCTTAACAACTTCTCCTTTGACTCCTCCCACTTCCTCCAAACCAGAGGCGTAGCTATGGGCACTCGCATGGGCCCTAGCTATGCCTGCCTCTTTGTCGGGTATGTCGAACAATCCCTGTTCCGGGCGTACACCGGCCCCATCCCCGAACTCTACCTCCGCTACATCGACGACTGCATTGGTGCTACCTCTTGTACCCATGCAGAACTCACTGACTTCATACATTTCACTTCCAATTTCCATCCTGCCCTTAAATATACCTGGACTATCTCCGACATCTCCCTCCCGTTTCTGGACCTCACCATCTCCATCACAGGAGACAGACTAGTGACTGACATCTACTATAAACCCACTGACTCGCACAGCTATCTGGACTATACTTCTTCCCACCCGGTCCCCTGCAAAAAGTATATCCCCTACTCCCAATTCCTCCGTCTATGCCGCATCTGCGCCCGGGATGAGGTGTTTCACACTAGGGCGTCAGAGATGTCCTCATTCTTCAGGAAACGGGGCTTCCCCTCTTCCATTATAGATGAGGCTCTCACTTGGGCCTCTTCTACATCCAGCAGCTTCGCTCTTGCTCCCCCTCCCCCAACTCGTAACAAGGACAGAATCCCCCTCGTTCTCACCTTCCACCCCACCAGCCAGCGTATCCAACAAATCATCCGCCAACATTCCCGTCACCTACAAGGGACCCCACCACTGGCCATATCTCCCCATCCCCTCCCCTTTCTGCTTTCTGCAAAGACCGTTCTCTCCGTAACTCCCTGGTCCACTCGTCCCTTCCTACCCAAACCACCCCATCCCCGGGCACTTTCCCCTGCAACCGCACGAGATGCAACACCTGTCCCTTTACCTCCCCCCTCAACTCCATCCAAGGACCCAAACAGTCTTTCCAGGTGTGACAGAGGTTCACCTGCACCTCCTCCAACCTCATCTATTGCATCCGCTGCTCCAGATGTCAACTTATTTACATCAGCGATACCAAACGCAGGCTCAGCGATCGCTTCGCTCAACACCTGCGCTCGGTCTGCGTTGGCCAATCTGATCTCCCGGTGGCCGAGCACTTCAACTCCTCCTCCCATTCCCAGTCTGACCTTTCTGTCATGGGCTTCCTCCAGTGCCAGTGAGGCCCACCGGAACTTGGAGGAACAGCACCTCATATTTCGCCTGGGTAGCTTGCAGCCCAGTGGTATGAACATCGACTTCTCCAACTTTAGATAGTTCCTCTGTCCCTCTCTTCCCCTCCCCTTTCCCAGATCTCCCTCTATCTTCCTGTCTCCACCTATATCCTTCCTTTGTCCCGCCCCCCTGACATCAGTCTGAACAAGGGTCTCGAACCGAAACGTCACCCATTCCTTCTCTCCTGAGATGCTGCCTGACCTGCTGAGTTACTCCAGCATTTTGTGAATAAATACCTTCGATTTGTACCAGCATCTGCAGTTATTTTCTTATACTTCCTCAACTTGAGCAATCATATTTCAGATGGCACCTTAACAAATACTTTTGGAAATGCACAACATCCACTGGTCCTTCAGTACCCAATTATACTCTTGAGGAAATGATAAATTGTTAAACTTGATTCACTTTTCATAAAACCACATTGACTGATTTGCCTGATTATATTATATTTTTCTCAGTGTTTCAATCAAGGGTTCAAGCACTTTTCGCAATAACTTTGGTTGGCTGACTGGCTATCATTCCAGCTTCCTCCCCTTGCAGAACCCATGCAAGATGTCGTGGTATTTGATCTCACCATATGTGAGCACAGAATGGCTTCAAAGTTGGCTGGCTGAGAAAATGTCACGTGGTATTTATATTCGGGTCAGGTATTAAAATGTCCTAGGCCAAAACTTCGGTGCCAGTTTGGAGAGTGTGGGCCACACCTAAACTTTCCCACCAAAAAATGGCCTGCAAATAATTTCTGGTCACTGTACTTAATTTGAAACTCCAGCTATGGATTTTGTGTCTATTACTGAAGAGTTTTTACACTGTAATCAAATCCTAATAATTCATAGTCCTCAAAAGCTGACTGAACTTGTTGGTAACGTGATTTCAGTTGCAAACAATAAACAACCAACAAATTGAAACCAGTTATTTTAAGGATTAATCCCATTGTAAGGTAAAGCAGGCCACTCAAGCCAGATCAGTGTAAGCTAACCTATACCAAAGTTCACTGCAATTGTTGGCTGCATGGTAAATGTTGGTAAATTAATGGCAGGTATAAGAGAAGGGGGACTTTAAGGGAAAAAATACCCTTTTTTTTCTTAGTAAGTATTAAAGACCTATTGCAAATAAAAGTACATTTTTATCTGTTTAATAATGATTTAGTGAAGATAGCAATTAGTTTTTGGTGACATCTTCCTTCACTGGTACTAATAGAGCTCTCTGAAATGGCACATGTATATAAAAAGTTTTGGAAAGATGACAGATCTCAAATTGCCTTGGGGCTCCACTCTACTCTCCTTCTGGGACCTGCAATTACACAACGGCAGAAAGAGGTACTAACGGATGCTGTGCTGGTGGAAGCAATTCTCACGGAAGGAAACATGCCCAACAGTTACATTGGAAGTTTGTTCCAAATCACATCAATCAAAACAGATCATGTCTCATGGAGAATCCGATACCAATATACATATCTAGGACTGCTACTCTCATCTAAAGGACAGTAAACAATATTGTATTCTCCAGAAAATGATCAAATATCATGGTAGCATCCTCATACTTGCAGCAACGATGGCTAGATTGGCAGTTAAATTAAACTTTAATGCACAGGAAAGAAAATAATTTCATCTCCCAAAGCTCTGAATCAGTTTACTTTTTCCAATTTCCCCTTTGTGCACTGTGGGTTATAACTAGCCCTGCAGCACAACTCAATAGGTGTGGCAGCTTTCTTGTGATTCTCTCTCAAGCAGAAGTCTACACAGGTGCATATCCAATGAATGTTCATCATGGGAAGAACTATAACACACTGCGCTTTCTTCACCAGCTGCTCAAAATAGACATGAACTTTTATTTAGAAGGTTAGAGAAAGGGGAATGGAGTGCCATTTTCCTTTTAATAGTCAAAGAGTACTGTGTACCAAAATAAGAATTCGTATTCTCTCACTGCTCATCTCCAGCTTCACCACCTTTTGCTTTCCCTTTACAAGCAATGAACACCAGTTCTTCTTCTCCATCCCTCACAGCCAACTCTGTATTAAAACTTCCATGCACTTCACATGTAGTACTCAACGTCTAGCTATTTTGCCAACATTGCCACGTGATCTGAATACCTCATTCTCTCCCTCCCCCACCCCTCTTTTACTCAACACACATAATCCTAATTCACCTTGAACAACCTACAAGGCAGACATCGGGCACTTCTGTCAGCTACCATTCAGCACTCTGCTATTTACCCAAAGGCTCATCTTTGTCCCTTTCATTCACTTCAGGTGCTGAGATGGAAAAGCAGCAGCGAGCATTCCTGATTATACAGTGAGATTCTCCCACTATCTTCCTGTCTCCACCTACATCCTTTCTTTGTCCCGCCCCCCCCCCCCCCCGACATCAGTCTGAAGAAGGGTCTCGACCCGAAACGTCACCCATTCCTTCTCTCCAGAGATGCTGCCTGACCTGCTGAGTTACTCCAGCATTTTGTGATACCTTCGATTTGTTATTTTCATACACAGTGAGATTCAATCTCACTCTTGAACCTGCTTGGATAGTGACAGAATGCATACCGTACAGGAAGTTTCACCACTGCTGCGGATGTACCATGAAAAGGAGATTGGGCCACCAATGGTGCTAGCTCTCTGGAGGGTGAGATCACCTGGTCTACTACTTTGCTGTAAAGGCCTCAGGGGAATTAACGTCAAAGGCCTAAACCTACAAAGAGAGCTGAAGGGCATTCATTAGGAAGTTTAGGTGCATCAACTTGAAAAAGATGCCCCACAGCGACAACTTGTTGTCAAGCCTTTATGTTGAACTCGGAGACCATTAAAAATAGCACATTAAAAGTGCACTTTCAGCCCACTGCACATCGAGCATTACTATAACTTATTTTGTGTTACTCTTCAATAAAAATAGCATAATGAAACAAAAGTACTATTTGATTCAGAAAATAAAACAATTGTAATCTCTAAGTGATCTTACTAATAATACATTATTTTAAATAAAGGGAAGGAAGCCAAGACTGTGATGTGTTATCCAATTAAACTCAGATCTCAATTCGGTGGTCAGTGAACAGCAATTAGACCCCTTAGCCTAGCCTGAAGGAAAACAAATTTGCCTCACCAACAGAACAATTACATTGTCTGTTATAAGACAACCTAAATACAACAAATAATTTGACCTATAATGAACAATGTCACCAAAAATTCATTAATCTTTTTTAATAGATCACATTCTAAGTAACCATAAATAGAAATAATGCATTAGGCATATGAAAAAAAATCAATATCATACCCAGCTTGTGAAAGGCTATTCATAATGAATTGGCAAAGCTTACAGAATGATGGACTGATATTTTTGCATGTACATCAATTCTCTTTAACAGATGCCAAAAAGCGATCTAAAGCGATTGTGATTTTTTTGTCTGATCAATGATAAAACAACGATAAGATTCAAAGTATGAAGATGTTAAATAATTGCATGAAACTACCAAAGGCATCAATTCCAATAAAAATCTGTTTATCCAAAAATATAATGGAGCATAAGGACCAGTGGTGGCATGGTATAAAATTGTGAATAGAATATATATTTTGTTCTGCAAGGGGGTTCATTCATCCCATTCATAAATGAGAAGATTTGTTTTTAAATCATTCATTTTAAAATCTAAAATCAATAATTAATTAGACCATTTGCTGTCATTTTTCTAATCTAGATCAATCATTAAATGGATAATTCCAAAGCAGCATAAATGTTGAAAGTTCCTATAATTCTTATTTTACAATGGCTAATTAGATATCGATAAATGCAATACAACTAACAAAACTTTGGAAGACAGATTTTTAATATTTTTCTTTGGATGTAGGCATCAATAGCAAAGCCGGCAACTATTACCCATTTTGAACTGCCCCTGTGAAAGTGGTGGTGAGCCACTCCAACAGTGCTGTTGTGAAGGGTGTTTCAGGATCTAGATTCAGTAAAGTCGAAGACTGGCAATATATTTCCAACTCAATGTGCCAATGAAGTGGGCTACTCTGTCCAGGATGATGTGGAGCTTCTTGAGAGTTGTTGGAAATGCACTTATCTAGCCAATTTCTGTCAATCTCCACAAACCCCACCTATTCTTGCAGCTATCATATGTGTGTGGTTGGTTCAGTTGTGTTTCTAGTCAATGATGCAAAGTGTGCTAATGATGATGAACATTATTGTAGTTGCTATTAAACATTAAGGCTAGGCAGTTAGACCTTCTCTGTTTGGAGGTGGATTTGAGGCATTAAAGATATTTGCTTATTATCAGCCCTCCAATGAATGTGATCTGGGCCTTTTCGTACACCTGGGCTGCTTTATTTTATGTATAAAGAATTGAATCTTCTGGAATGATCAGCAAACAGTCCCATTACTTGTTTTATGATGTTGGGAAAGTCACTGGTGAAGCAACTTGAGATGGTTGGGTCAAAGCCACATTCCCTAAGGAACTCTTTCAGCGATTCCCTGGGGCTTTTTTAACATTTCATTCTCAATATGAACATTGACACTAACTCATGCATAT
The DNA here is from genome assembly GCF_053455715.1 of Rhinoraja longicauda. NCBI lineage: Eukaryota > Metazoa > Chordata > Chondrichthyes > Rajiformes > Arhynchobatidae > Rhinoraja > Rhinoraja longicauda. The sequence continues at coordinate 41,843,686 of NC_135969.1, forward strand.
TTTTGTCCTTGGAAAATCTCACGTTCGTCTAATTTATAATAATGAGAAAGCAAAACAACACGAAGGTGGGCGGCAGTGTTTTTTTCAGTTACTTTGCATATGCAGCGGTTGCTGTCATGTGAATTTGGTTCCCAGAATACAAAATACTCTATAATGCAGTGCTGCTGACTTCTCAAGAATGAATTGGCACTCGGTAGTTTCCATCTTTTTAAATGATTTAAAGCTATAAGCGATTTAAACCAGCATACATTTGAAACATAATTACCATACAATCTCAACGAGATTAATATATTTCATTCTCCCTTTTGTGAGGAATGGCTTTGTGCACAATTATGCACATTTGTACATTTTATGGCAGTATTCAGTGCCCAGCAACCTCAGTCTCGCTCTGCAAGCTATTATTAGACATGAGTAGAAAATATCACCAAGCAGCAATTGCTTCTTGTGAATGTGCTGATTTCAAAATCTGGCAGACGCTTTGGGAAAAAGCCCTGCAGCAAAATTTCAGTGGCGACTTGTGTCAGTGGAAAAGAAGTGCAAAGTTTGCTGAGTTATGGGCACAACTCACTTATTTGAAGACTCTCCCCTGAAGTATACATATACACACGCACACACACACACAAAATTCTGGAGTAATTCCCCCACCTAAAGGGCCTGTCCCACTTAGGCGATCTTTTTGGCGACTGCCAGCGACTGTCAAAGTCGTAACAGATTGCTGAACTTTTCTTTTACCCGACGACAATGACCACGACAATGCCGAGTCAGGTCGAGATTACAGCGTCTTCTGAAACATCGCAAAAATTCCCACGCTGTCAATACTTCTCTGGCGTCCTGGCTTTCGCTGAAATCACTGACAAGTCGGTAAGTACTTGAGAGTTTTGAACTATAACATCTTGTATGGGTTACTTAAAAACCAAGCTTCACTGTAACAAGGAATAAACTGGATTTACTTCCAGTTTACTAATAGCTGTATTAAAAAAAAAAAATTTAAAAAGTGCTTCAGTGGATTTTTGTGAAAAGTGTGTGGGCATTCTTTGAAAATGTAAGGGAGATGTATATCTGGTTTCCGGGTTGCATATCTGGGTTTGGAGCTCACTTTAAATGTAATGGCTGAGGCCAAAAACATCACAAAAATTCCCATGCTGTCAATGCTTCTCCGGCGTCCTAATTTTCGCTGAAATCACTGACGGTAAGTACTTGAGAGTTTTGAACTATAACACCTAGTATGGGTTACTTAAAAAACAAACTTCACTGTAACAAGGAATAAACCGGATTTACTTCCAGTTACTAATAGCTGTATTAAAAAAATTTTTTTTTTAAGTGGTTCAGTGGATTTTGTGAAAAGTGTGTGGGCATTCTTTGAAAATGTAAGGGAGATGCATATCTGGTTTCTGGGTTGAATATCTGGGTTTGGAGCCCACTTTAAATGTAATGGCTGAGGCCAAAAACGTCGCGAAAATTTCCACGTTTACCTGACCGTCAAACTGTCGCCTCCAATCTACCTGTCAAATGATCTGACGGTAAATAAATTGGTTAAACACAAGCATTTTATGGTTTTTTGAAATGACTTCACTTATTTTAATATTATGTGCTTCTAAATGCATCTTAAGAGAACCTATCAAACCAGGGGACAGCATGCAACAGCGACTGCAATAAGCTACGATGCCTGGCGACAAGCCAGCTGTCGCCGAGATTTCAAACCGTTTGATTTCCCGGCGACGCGCCGAGATCCACTACGATCTTTGGAAGACTCCTCACGATCATGCCCGCGACACCCCGGCAAACTGTCGGCGACAGCCTAGTCGCCGGCAGTCGCCTTAAAATCGCCTAAATGGGACAGGCCCTTTAGTCACACCACCTTATATATTTGTATGTTTATTTATATTTGTATATATATATATAACACACACACATAAATAAAAAATCCCACATACACACTTGCAATGTTGAATACTTCAAATAATAGGTTGCCTGTCAATGCATCTCCTGATGCTGTGGGTACTCTTTTTTTAATCCAGAATTCACAGCATTAAGCCAAACATAAATATGTGACCAAAGCCAGGACTTTAATTTTTTTTCTCTGTAGTTGATTCTGAACTGAAGAATAATCACATCACCAAGATTTACCTGGGAAGTATTGGAGGTTTGAACCTCAGCCCACCACAAATAATTCTTGTCAAACCTATCAAGATGTTTGTGTTAGTTTCGGGGTTAATGCTGCCACTGCACTTGCAAGCCAATGCCACCTCTTCACAATATATGTTTCATAGAACACTCAAAGAGCCTTGTTCGCTTTGACAGGGATAATAAAATAACAAAATAAATGGGTCGTTAACATATTTCCTTTAAAGAAAGCACAGATAAATTAGAAGTCCGATCAAGTTTTGGTATTTCAAAGCCTATTTCCGTAATAACATTTTCTGACTCATTTTCCAATACAAGTTAATGTTCTCATTCTATGTCAATTACAGCAACAGTCCTTCACTCTTTTGATTTAAACACTGTCTGTATTTCAAAGGTCAGTGTTTCCACCCTGTAATAGATTTGCACCAGATGAAATTGCACAGACAACAGCTCCAAATATTTCAGGCTTTTTCACATTATTGCTTTACATATTCAAACAGTTTATTCTCATGGAACTGCTTGCCAATCTCAACAAAATGGGCACAAGAGGATATACCAAAAAGTAAATAAGGTAAAAACAAATAAGGAATTTAAAAAACTTCTTACATATCACATTTTATTATTTTTTCATATTTCAGATACAGCGCGGAAACAGGCCTTTTTGGCCCACCAAGTCCGCGCCGCCCAGCGATCCCTGCACATTAACACTATCCTACACAAACTAGGGACAATTTTTACATTTTACCCAGTCAATTAACCTACATACCTGACTGATTCCCTATCGTAATTCTAATGAGGAAATTGATTTTCATTCCAAGGTGTGGAAAGTATCACTACTGTAATATTTCAAACTTCTCAAAGAACATAATGGTTTGTTCAGTTTATGTAAGGCTCCAGTTACCATTTAACTCGTAACAAATAAAATGATTACCAGAAAAACAGCTGCTGAAGCAGAAGCATAATTTCTTCAGCAGCTATCTCATTTCAGTTGTTTAGTTTAATTTAGAGACACAGCGCAGAAACAGGCCCCTCGGCCCACCAATTACGCACTGACCAGCAATTCCCATACACTAGCCCTATCCTGCACACAATTTACAAAAGCCAATTATCCTGCAAATCTATACGCCTTTGGAGTGTAGGAGGAAACTGGAGCACCCAGGGAAAACCCACGTGGTCACGGGGAGAACGTGCTAACTCCTTACAGACAGCACCTGTAGGCAAGATCGTCCAGGTCTCTGATGCTGTGAGGCAGCAACTCCACTTCTTATTCCGGTCATGGTGTCAAGAAAAGTACTTCTGGTCTCCAATCGTCTAAATACTCTTCTCAAAGGATGGACGGGATCCTTCGCTTAAATTATTATTTGAATCGCACCTTTCCAATTCATTACCCAATGAGAAGGGACTGGTGCATAACATGGACTTAAAAAAAAAATCCCTCCTGGTACCGATGTCGATCTTTGTGAAGATTATTTTGAACGCCTTGACATAACCACTTGATAAATAGAATAATGGCTCCCTCCCCATTTTTATCAATTTTTTATACCCATAAAAAAGCCTTTTCTTCCCAAACTGTGCCCTTGTGAAATAAATGTACGTGTTTTCTAGGTCTGAGTTGATACTCTCCTGATGGCTTGTCAAATAAGAATGGAAGCACAATTTATATGCTACAGTTATAAAAATGAACAGGTGAAATCTTGGTAGCTATCTGCCTGTTTTCTGCCATTTCTTTCTTTCTTTTGTATGACATTAATAACTTTACACTTAAATATATAGACTCTCAATCCAGACAATGCCTCTTGCATTGTCAGATGAACAAATAAGGTGCCTACTCCAAAGGTTGAAGTGATGTGTTCCATGGTTTGCGACTGTGCCACAATTACACAAAGGCTCATTGAGGCACCTTCCTTTTGTGCAGCAGATGGCCACATTGTGCATGGTCTATATGGATTCCTGAAGGGTTGTGCAACAATTTTGATGGACTGATGAAGACTTTATTCCCTCTATTGTATGCATCTCATAGATCTTCAATCTTGTAGTCTGAAGAAGGCTCTCGACCAAAGAGGTCCTTCTACAGTTGTACCGGGCCCTGGTGAGACCGCACCTGGAGTACTGTGTGCAGTTTTGGTCTCCAAATTTGAGGAAGGACATTCTTGCTATTGAGGGTGTGCAGCGTAGGTTTACTAGGTTAATTCCCAGAATGGCGGGACTGTCATATGTTGAAAGACTGGAGCGACTAGTGGAAACATCCTCTCCACATCCACTCCCTATCCAAGCCTTTCACTATTCTGTATGTTTCAATGAGGTCCCCCTCATTCTTCTCAACTCCAGCAAGTACACGCCCAGTGCCGACAAATGCTCATCATCGGATAACCTACTCATTCCTGGGATCATTCTTGAAAACCTCCTCTGGAGTCTCTCCACATCTTTCCTCAGATATGATGCCCAAAACTGCTCACAATATTCCAAATACCGCTTTACCAGCGCCTTATATAGCTTCAGCATTACATCCCTGTTTTTGTATACAAGCCCTCTTGAAATAAAACAGAGTATGTTAGGCCCCTGCGGAGTGTGATCGACAGAGGGATCTGGTGGTACAAGTACATAGTTTCCTGAAAGTGGCATCACAAGTAGATAGAGTGGTGAAGGTGGTTTTCGGCATGCTGGCCTTCATCAGTCAGGGAACTGAGTATAGAAGTTTAGGACATTATGTTATGGTTGTACAAGATGCTGGTAATTCTACACTTGGAGTATTGTTTCAGTTTATGGTCACCCTTCTACAGGAAAGATGCATAAAATGTAAAGAGTTTATAAGGATGTTGCAAGGGACTCAAGGACTTAAACTTTCGGGAGAGTTGTGCAGGTTAGGACTAGGGAATAAGAGATTGAGGGGTAATTTTGCAGAGATGTATAAAATCATGAGAAGTCCCAGAGAATGGGGAATGAAGAACTAGTGGGTATAGGTTAAGGAGAGAGGGGACAGATTTAATAGGAACCTGAAGGGCAAACGTTTCCAAACAGAGGATGGCAGGTATATGGAATGAGCTGCCAAAGGAAGTAGTTGAGGCAGGTACAATGACAACCTTTAAAAGTTATTTGGACAGGTACATGGATAGGAAAGGTTTAGAGGGAGTGGTTGAAAGTCTGAAAAATGTTCCCAGCCTGATACAACGTCTGTTCATTATCTCCATAATGTTGCTGGGCCCGCTGAGTTCTTCCAGCAGTTTTTTTTGCACAAGATTCCAGCATCTGCAGTTTCTTGCATCTCTAACCTGAGGGATGCGGGCCAAACATGGAAAAATAGGACTAGCCTAGATGGGGCATCTTGGGCGGTAAGGACGAATTGGGCCAGAGGGCCTGTTCCAAACGGAGTGACACTATGTCAGGCGGAACAATACAGGCCATCATCAGTGGTGAGTTGAGGTGGAGATCGGACTCCTGATCACTGATTGATTGAGCAGCATTTAGCTTCACTCTATGATGTTTGTATGGCGTGTCAGTTGATGGTGTAGTCAGAACCCTGCAGAAGAGGTTGGCAGCCACTTCTGCAGTGCAGTGTTCTGGCAGTGCTCACTCACGACAAGTAGAAACAAGGAACTGCAGATACTGATTTACAAAAATCAGTCTATTGTCTATTAAAGAAGACACAATGTGCTGGAGTAACTGCGGGTCAGGCAGCATCACTAGAGGACTTGGGTAGGTAACATTTCAGCTCGGGACAATTCTTCAGACAATGGTGGTGGGAGTGTGGGGAGGGGGCGGGAGGAGGAAGCTGGAAGAGAAGTGGTGCAGGATAAAGCCTGGCAGGTAGTATGTGGGTAAAGGTGAAGGTGGGGGGTGGAGCGGGTTACTATAGGGGAGATGATTGGGCAAAGACCAGAGATTAAAAAACTGGGTGAGACAATAGGGTTGATGAGGGCTGAGGGTGGAGGGGGAAAGGAAAAAGAGAGCAGGTTGAAAGATACTTTAAATTGGGAGAATTCAGTGTTCATACCGTTGTGCTGTAAGCTACCCAAAAGGAACATTAAATGCTGTTCATTAAATTTGCAATTGGCCTAGGGCATAAAGGTCAGTGTGGGAATGGGAAGATGAGATAAAATGGAGAACTACCTGGAGATTCAGTAAGCCCCAATATTTTCAATGATTGAATCATCAATGATGCATGATTCCAGCCAAATATATATTTTTTAATTTTGTTAGTCTGCCCTACCAGTATTTCAGAATGATCCTGGCTGCTGTTGAAAATATCTATTTGTTTTAAGAGAAATAGAGTAATGGCGAGTTTGTGTCAGTAGGAGACAATAAATATATATTTTTTAGCCTTTTCTTAAAAATAACGAACAGTATTGTATTATGCAAGCATTGCTGCTTACGTTCTACATCTATTTAATTATCTCATTCACACATAAATTGAGCTCACAATTTTAGCCTGAGTAATTACTTGTGGAAATGAGAATTTCAGTTCAGGGAAACAATAATTGATATTCCAGAGGCATGCTATGCCAATGAACTGATAAACTGGTGAGTAAAGGTGGTATTTCAATTTCTTTGAGAAAAGTTTAGCTCATGGAAAGTGTCCTTTTCCTCTGAAATCAAGTTAGCAATATTGGGACAAAATCCCAATTTTAGTAACATACATGCTTGCCACATTAGCAGCAGCAAAGCAATTTTGCCATCATCTTAGGGGAGGATAGTTGGGTAGCTGGTGGAGCTGCTGCCTTATGATGGTCCCGAGGTCAGGTTCGGTCCTGACCTCGGGAGCTATATGTACGGAGTTTGCATGTTCTCCCTGTGATTGTATCGGTTTCCTCCAGTTGCTCCGGTTTTCCCCCACATTCTGAAGAGGTGTGGGTTTGGTGGTTAATTGGCCTTTATAAATTGCTCCTAATATGTACGGAGCTGATGAGAAAGTGGGATAACATAGAACTATGATGAATGGATAATTGATGGTTGGTGTGGACTTGGTGGGCAGAAGGACCTGTTTCCATGCTGTTTGCCTAAATAATCTAAGATCAGCAAACCACGTTCCCAATTTGCTGAGGATAGTGGTTACTGGCAAAACACCAAATCAACATTTGAACCACTGCAGTAGGTGACTAACAGGAATCATTTTAAAATATGGTTGCTTATGCATGTTTTCAGTCCTAAATTGTCTGGTTCTATATCAACTGGAACTGCTACTAGTTCAATGAGCACCTTTTAACAAAAATGGGTCAGCAATCCAAATGCTCAATGAGATTGCACTGCACTGAAAATAACCAATGTGCAACACAACAAAGTTTTAATTCTACAAGTGGAAATCATTCTACTTGTAATGCTTTTGTGATGTTTCAATTTCCTACTACTAATTTCCTTTATCCTTGGATCCAACAAGATTCAGCAAATCAGAGCAAAATCTGAGACATATACAAAGAACTGCAGATGCTGGTTTATACAAATAAAGACAAAGTGCTGGAGTAACTCAGCAGGTGAGGCGGCAATCCCTGGAGAACAGAAATGGGTGATGTTTTGGGTCGAGGCCCTTCTTCAGATTGATCTGTCTGAAGAAAGGTCTCGACCTGAAATGTCGTCGATCTATGTTCTCCAGAGATGCTGCCTGACCCACTGAGTCACCCCAGCACTTTTTGCCTTTTAAAATATCAAGGAGATTGTGGGGCATGTTTTTTTTTTAAACACTAAAAGTGGTAGATGCCTGGAATGCACTGCCAGGGGTGGTGGTGGAGGCAGATATATTATAGTGGCGTTTGAGAGACTTTTAGTTAGGCACATGAATATGCAGGGAATGAGGGATATGGATCACATGCAGGCAGAGGTTAGTTTAACCTGATATCATGTTCAGCACAGACATTGTGGGCTGAATAGCCCGTTCCTGTGCTGTACCTTTCTATGCTAAGAAGATTAAATATTTGTAAACATTAATTGTTTCAAATACCCAGTTAAACATTTAGCTGCCTATACAACAAACTTACTTGTCTTTCCAGTGTTCTTCATTCGGGTCCTATTGGAGGACTCAATTTCAAAACCCTCAAGATGGATTTGCTGCAGGTCATCTTTTTCATGGGTATTCTGGTCATCAATATCAATCGGGGATTGATTAACACCAGAGCAATTGTTGTAAGATGTGGCCCAATTTTCCGGTCCATAGGTTCCTGGAGGGAAAGCAATGCATTCTGTGTCAGCAGGTAGAATATTAAGATTCAGTGTTAGTCCTTGTAAATTAAAATCTCCATGCTTATCCATTACGAGACATAATTTCCAAAGTTTTAACTTTAATTTGGATTTATCGACATGTAAAGTTTTAATTTATATTTTATTTGTAAGTGTACAGTTAATGAAAGTTATAAGTAAAGGTGGTCCATGTATAAAATAAATACCAAACAGGTATAGTATCACACAATGCTGGAGTAACTCAGCGGGTCATGCAGCATCTCGGGAGAGAAGGAATGGGTGACATTTCGGGTCGAGACTCTTCTTCAGGCTGAAGAAGAGTCTCGACCCGAAACGTCACCCATTCCTTCTCTCCCTAGATGCTGCATGACCCACTGAGTTACTCCAGCATTGTGTGTCTACCTTCGATTTTAACCAGCATCTGCAGTTTTTTTCCTACATGTAGAGAGTCACACTGTTTTTGGAAAAATAATCAGCTTACCTCTCTCATACTGGCTCCTGAGCTCATTTTAATCATTTTGTTTAGTCTAGAGATACAGTGTGGAAACAGGCCTTTCGGCCCATCGATTTCACACTGACCAGCAATCACCCATTAGATCTATCCTACACACTAGGGAAAATTTACAGAAGCAAATTAACCTACACACCTGGCGTCTTTGGAATGTGGGAGGCAACCGGAGCATCCGGGGGAAACCCACGGAATCACAGGGAGAACGTATAAACTCCGTACAGACAGCACCCGTATTCAGGATCGAACCTGGCACTCTAAAGCAGCAACTCTATCGCTGCACCATTGTACTGCTCCTATAAACCTTCTAACTTCAAAAATTGGTCAACAAATACTATGAAGCACAAAACTGAATTGGATTCACTTAAAAGAATAATACTAAAACAAGTTACATCGGGATTGCCTTGAGAAATCATGAATTCACTAATTAATTATTTTTAAAAATTTCTACAAAAACGAAATTCAACCAAAAAAGTTCTCAATAATTATTCTTATATGCAAGTGAAATCACCTAGTTTACACAATCTACACCAAAGGAAATCCAAAGGAAGAGAGTAAAGGTCATGGTGGCAGTAAAATATTTGTGAAGTTATAATATCCATCCAGTTTTTCAATCTAGAGAAGTAACCAAAGTAAAACTATCTCACAGATGAACTAACTAAGAGTGCTTCTGGAGAAACTTGACAAGCAATTTATGGAAGTGGATTTTAAATCAGAGACCAAGATTAAGTTCACTCAAAGCAAGTCAGCGAGTGGTCCCTGGTACCCAGACCACACAGCTACTCGTACCATCTTGTACGACAACTTCATTTACTTTCAAGTACATACTTCACAAGTGTTTCTGCTTTTGACAAGTATACAAAGTTTCCATAGAAACTGTAAAAGCAAGACGAGCCAGTTTTTAGACCAGAAAACACACAATCAAGAATACGAGGCAGAATTCATAATTGAGTTCTAATGTGATATTTAACATAAATATCTCTGCTTATATATTTTACAATGATTTTAACTGATCATTCTGCCTGTGTTGTTAGATGTTTTCCAAAACAGTATTCAACTCCCTTTCCTGGCAACACAGGAACATGTTTGGAAATAAATAGGTATATTTCTGAAAAGCAACTGGAGCAATGCGTGCAGTTCTGGTTGTCCGATTACAGAGAGAGTGCAGAAGAGAATGCTGCCTGTATTAGAGGGTATCAGCTGCAAGGAGAAGTTGACCAAACTTGGATTGCTTTGGCTGGAGGGTTGAACACTGAGAGGAGCTCTGATAGAAGTATGAGAGGCAGAGAAAGGATAAACTGTCTAAAAGATAAATAATTTTCCCAGGGTAGAAATGTCAAGGCTAGAGGGCATGACTTCAAGGTGAGCGGGGCAATGCAAAAGGAGATGCGCTGGGCAAGTTTACACAGGAAGTGCTGTGTGCCTGAAATATGCTGCCAAAGGTGGTGGTGGCGGCATATGACAGTGGCGTTTAAGAGGCTTTTGGATAGGTAGGTGGATATGGAGAAAATGGAAGGATATGGATTATGTGCAGGCATATGAGATTAGTTTAACAATATCATGCTCGACACAGACATGGTGGGCCAAAGGACTTGTTCTTTATTCCATACTATTCTATGTTCAATTCCAGACTTCTTAATGGGAAATTAATTTTACTTGCAAAATATTAGAAATATATATTTTTTTAAATCTCACTTTTAAAATTAAATGAATGTCAATTTTTGCAAGTGCAAAAAACCTATTTCTTCAATAATTATTGTCTAATAATGTACTTGGGCTCGACCAACAGATAATAAATGTTGATCCAATGAAGCTATACGTGCAGTCAGAATGTGCAAGACATATTACGCAGATTGAGCAAAACACAAAGAGCTGGAGGAGCTCAGCAGGCCAGGCAGCATCTGTGGAGGGAATGGTCAGAAGAGGTTTCAGGTCAGGACTGATGGATGTAGATTATTGTCCAAAATCTTGGTGGATTTTGGATATACTTATCTAAATATTTGGAGGAAATTTGCAGCAAAAAACTTGTGCTAATTGATTGCACATTATATCCCACATAATAGTTTATCGCTGGGAATCTTCTTATCGAGTCCACATCACAAGATTAGAAATTGTTCAACCAGAGCTGAACACACTTCTCGGCATCTGCATACAATTGCATCTTGTGTTTCTTGTGCGTGGTGGTGTAAAGATTGGTGGAAACAGGGCCTCGATGTGAAAACTCTTTCCTTGACCTCTCACTGGGAATGAAATGAATTATGCGGCTGAAAAGGCCTAATCTCTCTTGATCAGGTTTTTTTTTCTGTGCGTCATGTTATCATTTTCTCATTTCCTTGCTCATAAGTTTCACAAGTATTTATTTTTCACGAAAATTTTATGTGCTTATTCTTCATTTAACACCTCGGAAGTGTACCTGAAGGACGAATGATTTGGTCCAGATCCTTCAATAATACAGACAGTGGAAACTGGCTTCAGTGTCCTATTGTGAAAATGTAAGCAAGGCTGGTGGGATTCAGCGAAACAAAATTGAACATCAGCGGATCTAATGTACCAGCACTTCCCCTTCTGTATTCATTATGGTGAGAATTTGATTGGGACTGATCTTTTAATACAAATTTGAAATTAAATTGTCTTCTGAAGCATCAAATGATTCAGTTACTTGTTGATGCAAAATCTTTCATAAATAATAATAATTGGAATATTTCCCTCTGTATGGCAAGTTTGAAACTACAAAACAGAGAATGTATAGTGCACGGTGAAACTTATATACCACACCCACATTGCTCTTGTTTAAAATGAATGAAGTTGCCAAATCTACAGCTCTGGGCAAATGGCCAAGTGTAACTAGGGCCCCACTGGACTCATGAGCATTTGAGATTTAAATCCCACTTGGAATGACTGTAGTGTTCAGTGGTATGAAAGTTCCATGATGAACTGCCAGTTTTCCAGTGGGAATTTTGGACTATTATGATTCTGAATAATGTTTGAGCACTCGAGTCACCAAAGCTTCTTGATTACCTCTCCATAAATAGAGAAAACCCAATTCTAGGTTCAATGATGCTGATCCAAAAACAGATGCATAACCAAAATCCATTAAAAGCTGATCTTTAAGTGCGGTAACACTCAATTACGCACCCATCTTATGTCTGAAGAATGACTGGCGAAATATAAATAACACGAAGCAGAATTATGATAAGATGATAAGATAAGACATTGAGGTGGAGAGTTATAAATGAACTCCAGTTGACTATAAATTCAAAGCAGTCATGTGCTATTTAAAATTTATAATGTGTGCCAAAATGTGTTAAATTGTTGAGGTGAAATTGAACTCTGACAATAGCAAACAGACAGCAATGAATCAGTATCCTATTTTACACCTTGATGGATTTTCTTCTCCGATGAAACCAACAGCAAAGAAAATAGAATCAGGTGTAAACTATGCTGCCGATTTTCTGTTGCACATTTTGTGGTTTTCCAAAGTCCAATTTCACCCCGGCAAATTGAAACTAGGATAGATTCTAATTATTTTACAGACATCACAGGCAACATACAATGAAGGTGCTGCTGCAGAGACAGCTTCTCCTGCCAGCAGTCAACATCTTCAGACCTCTGCACTACCACTGTAGCCGGCTTACAAAACAAGAGTCGTGCAATATAAAAAAGTTATCGTTTAAGTGTTTTATGCATTGCGCTTTGTGAGATTCTTAACCAACCGTATTATCTTCCCGTCCAAACACCCGATTAAAGGCTCAATCCCAATCTCAACATCTATTAAAGAGGAGGTCAAACACAGATAAATATTATGACTTTAGGCAAAAGGATGATCCAAAGATGCCTTTATGGCTTGTGTCTACTTATTTAAGGATGAAGCACATATAGAGTCATAGTCATAGAGTCCTACAGCACAGAAAGAGGCCCTTCGGCCCATCGTGTCCGTGCCGCCCGTTACCAAACACAGTCTAATTTTAATCCCATTTTCCCGCATTTGGGCCGTAGCCCTGAATGTTGTAGCATTTCAAGTGCCCATCCAAATGCCTCTTAAACGTTGTGAGTGTTCCCGCCTCCACCACCACCCCAGGCAGTGAGTTCCAGACTCCAACCACCCTCTGGGTGAAAAAGTTCTTTCTCACATCCCCCCGAAACCTCCCTCCCCTTACCTTGTATCTATGTCCCCTCGTTGTTGAACCTTCCACCAGTGGAAGAAGTTCCCCGCCATCTACCTTATCTATGCCCCTCATGATCTTGTACACCTCGATCATGTCCCCTCTCAGCCTTCTCTGCTCCAGGGAAAACAACCCCAGTCTGCTCAGTCTCTCCTCATAGCCGAGGCCCTTCATCCCTGGCAGCATCCTGGTGAATCTCCTCTGCACCCTCTCCAAAGCTATCACATCCTTTCTATAATGTGGTGACCAGAACTGTACACAATACTCCAGCTGTGGCCTCACCAGTGTTCTGTACAGTTCCATCATTACCCCCCTACTTTTATATTCGATGCCCCGGCTAATGAAGGCCAGTAACCCATATGCCTTTTTGACCACCCTGTCCACCTGTCCTGCTGCCTTCAAGGACTTGTGTACCAGTACTCCAAGGCCCCTCTGTACTCCTGTCTTCCCTAGGGTCCTTCCATTCATGGTGTACTCCCTCTCCAAGTTATTTCTGCCAAAGTGCATCACCTCGCACTTTTCAGGATTAAATTCCATCTGCCACTGCTCCGCCCATCTGACCATCTCATCTATATCTTCCTGTAGCTTGCAGATCCCTTCCTCGCTATTCACCACCCCCCCCTACCTTTGTGTCATCTGCAAACTTGCTGATCATGCCCTGTACGTTGACATCCAGATCATTTATGTAGATTACAAACAGTAAGGGATTATTAATTATTAGTAATTATTATTACTAATTATTAGTCTTATAATTAAACATTAATAACTGCAAAGGAATATTTACGTCGCATGCAGAAACTCACTGCCACAGTCATCACCAAATTCAATCATCTCCGAGTGATAATTATATCATAACTCTTCCTATTAATTAATTATTTGGCATGGCTTTTTGGTCAACACTCCCGCCCCCTCATGCCCGAATGAAACACTGAACCAAGAAACGATCTTCCGCGGTCTTATACGTACCAACCTAGTTAATAGCTTTCTGATTTTATTAAATTCGTGGGCAAGGGCCTTCATTTTAAGTTTCTTTAAAGTACAAGACTTCATCAAATAACTGAAATGAAACTTCTCCCCTATAAATTAATAATGTGCCTTTCAGGGGAAAAAACACTCAACCCATTATTATTTTATCCCAAATGCACTATGCTTGGCCGATTTTAAAAAATAAATAGCATTTCATCCTTGTTTCCGAATACAAATTAAAATTATGAAATTATTCACTTTTGGCTAATGCGTCTTAAAATTGAATGAGGAAACTTTTTTTTTTAAACCCCTAAAATTCCCAAATAATATATATACAAGCCATAATATTTTGGTGGTTTCGCTCACATGGGAAGAACAATGTCAGAAGCTTGTCCAATTTAATCCGTCAACTCTAAACATGCATTTCAATAGCATTTCAGTGGGCAGCACGGTGGCGCAGCGGTAGAGTTGCTGCCTCACAGCGCCAGAGACCCGAGTTCAATCCTGACTACGGGTGCTGTCTGTACGGAGTTTGTATGTTTTCCCTGTGACCATGTGTGTTTTCTCCAGGTGCTCCGATTTCCTCCCACATTCCAAAGGCATGCAGATTTGTAGGCTAATTGGCTTCTGTAAATTGTCCCTAGTGTATAGGGTACAACTAGTGTATGGGTAATACTTTGGAAGGAACTGCAGATGCTGATTTAAACCGAAGATAGACATATCGACTTTTTGTTTTTCTGCATTGAAGGAGATAAGAAAATGAAAACAACTCCTCAATGCACACACTGGTAAATAGAGGAAAATTATAGAAATTATGGATAATTATCTGTTCAGTCTTAAGGCTGATTTTTAAATTATATGAACTATATTAACATAGATTCACCGGAAATGCCAGTAATCATGAGCTTATGTTATTAATCTATCTTATTGTTAGCTCACTTGTATGGGGGTACAAATGACTAGATATGCTTAAATGCCACTTTTCTGAAGCCTGCATTAATATGCATTGAGGGGGCACGTTGAGAGCTTCAATCGGTTGAGTATTAGTAAAAATAGAGGAAGAGACAGAAGATGATTCTGAGATTAGACACAAAATGCTGGAGTAACTCAGTGGGACCCTTCTTAGGGTCTCGACCCGAAATGTCACCCATTCCTTCTCCCCAGAGATGCTGCCTGTGCCTCTGAGTTACTCCAGCATTTTGTGTCTACCTTCGATTTAAACAAGCATCTGCAGTTCTTTCCTACACATATGATTCTGAGATTCTTTTAGTATTAGAATAAACTAAATACCTGCATAATCTCCCCTTTCGAGAGGCTTCAAGGTATGTCAAAATGTTATACCCATAAAGTACATATTAGTTTAAAGCATTGTTGCAGTCCACCTGAGTGGAGATGATTTGATAATCTCCCAGTCAATCAAGATTCTCAGATCACCCTGAAATAAATGACTGATTTTATGCACATAATTTAACTGCAAATGTCACTGCAAATTGCCAGAGAATTACCCAGTTATTAATGGAAGAAGACACCCACACTTTGGTTTTTCCCTCTCCTTAAATAGATTCTATTTACTGACTACATTAACATTGCTTGTTGTACAACAAACTGTTTGCTGATGGTCACCTTCAGTTCATTGGCTTTTGGTTTCAATATTCTGAAAAAAAATCACCCTCAATGTGCGAGCAATGAATTCCACCTCTTAAGAAAATTCCATTCAAGATATTTGGGTGGGAAAAAAAATTGAGTTAGGCACTCCAGTGCAGTAGAGAGGCTGCTGGACTATTAGAAATGACGACTTTAATACCTCTTTTAATTTGTCCAAAGAATATTCATCTGAATCCTTATCTTTTCCTCTCTCCGCAGATGTTGCCCAACTACTGACTATCTCTGGCATTTTTGTTTTTAGTTCAAACTTACATCTGGTGTTTTTTTGCTTTACAATATATCCCCTGCATTTTCATATGGATACAAAAGATCATATGAGGGACAGCACTGGAGATAAGGGCAATATTTATTCCTCAATCGACACTGCTAAAAGTATATATTATTTGGTTATTCTACGATTGCTATTTGTGGGAACCTGTTGCGATTAGATTGATGGTTGTGTTTCCTACTTCGCAACTGTGACTACTTGTGACAACTGTGACTACAAAGTACTCCATTGTCTCAGAGTGCTTTGGGATAACGCAACATAATCGAAAGGTACAATGTGAATGAATGTAAGCTTTTAAAAAAATAAGCTGCCTGCAGCACCATGGGGTAACTCATCCACCAGGTAACATAACTATACAAGCTCATAATTAAGTAATTGTTATTGATATTGCTTTATATTCAGGGGGGGCACAGTGGTGCAGCGGTAGAGTTGCTGCCTTCCAGCGCCAGAGACCTAGGTTCAATTGTGACTATTGATGCTGTTTGTACGGAGTTTGTATATACTCCCTGTGACCGTGTGGGTTTTCTCCGTGTGTTCCGGTTTCCTCCTAAACTCCAAAAACGTACAAGTTTGCCGCGATAAAATTGTCCCTAGTGTGTAGGATTGTGCTAGTTTATGGGGTGATTACTGGTCGGAGCTGAATCGGTGGGCTGAAAGACCTGTTTCTGCAGCGTATCTCTAAAATCTAAAATAGTTGGGAAACTAGGGCCACTGTGAGTTAGAAGGGAGAGCAGGAACAGAAAGTTTGAAGGAAATGCGGCAAATGGAACCCTAATGCATAGGAAATGTCACCTGGCAAGTCAGATCTAGATACATTGGGATTTCCAGTCAGTTAGCAGATTATTAATGTTTTCCTGTACTTTTAGGCAATGCAGATCTTTGAAGTGGATTACAGGCTTATGGATAGTGGAATAGAAATTGCCAACAAATTTGGCCATCATTGAAATCTTGTAAGTTTTGTAACTTGTAAATGAAAAGATAAAATGTCAGTTGATGATGGTTACTTTTAAGACAATCAATAATTATGATCATGGGAGAATCACAGTGTTACAGACATAAGGCATTAAAAGTGTTAGACCTAAACAGGTTATGAAAAGGACAGAGGGAAAAGACCTGTAAAAGGTACAGGAGAATAACAGCGGGTAGAAATTATTATTGATGTCTGGAGATGAGGAGTGGGTCATTTGCTGGAAACAACATGACAAATTTAACAGCCATCTGTGGACAACTGTGAAAAAGCTTATGTTTTACACCATTAGAGATATATTCAAATTGCTACGACGACTTGTTAATTTGAGTGATGTCAATACGGAGAGAAATGTTTCCTGCACATAAACCTTTAACGTTTCAACTTCACAAACTTGAGTTGCACGTTTACCACAACACATTGTATTATAGGAAGGATGTTCCATGTATGAAAATGATACAATAATTATACAATTGCAACCATAGTTCTGTAGAAAATTTATAAATATTGGAGTGTTAAACATTAATATATATAAAATAATTTGGAGGAAGGAAGCGACTTACTGTTGATTTTTTTAATTGAAGATTTGTGTTTGATTGAATTAATGTTTGATTGTGGAATGCAAAAAGAATGAAAATGAAAGGTAAGAGTTTTTGGTTCCTATGCTGCTAACTGGAACATAGATCTCTTTCCGCACAGATTTACCATGGCTCAGAAAATAGAATAATTTAACAGAGATTTGAATAAATGTTGTGACAATCTATGAAAAGAGGTAAAGGAATATCAAGTATTAGAATATATTGTCCCTGAAAGGGAAGAGCACACTCAAAAGTATTGAGCAGAATGGTCATCTCGTTTTTGATGATAAGAATTTCTGGTTTCATAAGAGTAAATGAGCATTTTTTAAATGGTGTAGTTGATCATCAGTAATTACAATCCATTATAGATTAAAGCACACGATTCTGAAAAAAAATAAACAGCAGCAAAATGGAGCAAATGGAAGCGTTGCATTGCCTCTTAACTACAGAACACCCTTTCATTCCTATAAATATTCTCATTGGTCAATGTCAGCCCTGTAAAGAATAAATATCAACAAAATGGCTTTAAGTGCGTTGTCAGAACAGAATGTCTTCCCTTGGTTGTAAGCTGATGGTGTTGAAACTATTTAAATTACTGCCCCACAAGTCACTATCTGATGATCTGCACCTTCCCTAGTGCTCATGCAAGCCTTGTTCCTGCATGGGTAGGCAGCATGAAGCAATTAGGAACAGGGAGAATTGGGAAGCCAAGATGAATGTATTTATGACAGTAATATAGTTTAAGAATGTAGATATTGCAGTATGCATTGGAATAATAAAATTTGCTCGTGACATTTGCTCAAGCCAAGATTGTTATTTAAATGATCAAAACTGGTAAAATAAATCTCGAGAAGCACCGATCCTTGTTGCGTGTTTTCCTGTTTTCTTATGCCAAGCTCTTTTGCATCAGATTATTCGACAGGAGATTGAAGACCACAGCGAGTTCAGCAATGAATTAAACTCTTGTGGTCATCAGCAAGTTAAATTCATATGTAGTTAAATTTAAGCAAAATGGAATCTTTAAGTAAGTACAACAGTGGAACCAAGGGTGACTTAAAATATCAATAGAGACCAACAAATGTTTGACAAATGTCTCCAAATTATTTTGTTGCTTTAGAAGTACAATTGTGTTTTGGAGCATTGCTATTAAATGTCAAATGTTAAATCAAATCTTTCCATATATAATTTTCTTTCTGGTTGCAATTGCCAAGTAGGTTTTACAAGAAGATGGAAAAGTATGTACCAATTCTAAAGTGATCAAAAGAATATAAATTATCTTAAAACTGGTCTTTTTTTGAGTTTTGTCAATGACAAAAATTGAAAATCTCTCCAATCTGAAACAACTGCACAACCTGATTGTATGTCCTCCTCGCCTTAAAAGTGTGCAATGTCTGTGATGAAATGTGGTTCAGTCATTATAGTTTGCCCACTGCCAACTGATCTTCACAGTATTCCTGGGAATTGGAAATGTTCTTATTCTTCTACCACCTACTGAATGTCAGAATGGCATATTTCTCGTGAATAAGCAGCCTGTATCCCATGTTTTTAGAAAATCTAACGATTAAATAACAAACAAGCAAGTTACAATTAAAGCTACAAGCAGATTCTCCTTTCAATCTTCGAGGACGACCTGACATGGGCTAGATGTTCCTTCACAGTACTGAAGACAAAATTGTGAACTTCCATCCAGCACTGCAATGCAAGTATCTAACATTAAACTGGCACCACAACTGCAACCGTTACACATCTTATACATCATGGCTATCAGACGTGCAAAACATCAAGAGATCATTACATCAAAGCAGATATCTCTGAAGAACATGGTACAATTTTAAATTTCTGCTTAACAAGAGTGGATTTCTTGTGGTTTATAACCCTGAGGTAGTGGTTCATCATGTATGCACTATTGGGCTGAAAGAAGACAAGATTATTTGATTGCTTAAAGCACTGCTGTTACATCTAATCCTGTACTCCCTACAATCGTGCAGACATAGCTCCTGCTGCAGTTAGATGTGAGAACAATATTTTATCATTCCTTTTGAACCTATTATGCCAACAGCAATTGAGCTGAGGATTCTTGCCTCACAGCAACAACAAAAGGTGAAGGAGGTCAGCCGTGTGAAGCTCCTCCTGTGATAGACTGTTTAGGCTACACAAAGAAGTCACTGGAGGGTTGTAGGTTTAGATTTAGATACATAATTGTCACATGTAATAAAGTACAGTGAAAAGGTTTGTTTTGCATGCTATCCAATCAGATCAGATCCGATTATACAAAAGTACAACCAAGCCAAATTCAGGTACAATACGTAAACAAGAAGGCCCAGAGCACAAAATATAGTTCTCAGTACTGTAATGTACCAGTTCCATAGACAAAGCCCAATGTCTGCAATGCAGTAGAGGTGAATCGGACAGTACCCGAGCTAATAGATGGACAGTTCAAAAGCCTGACAACAGAGGGAAAGAAGCTGTTCCCGGGTCTGGTAGTGTGTGCTTTCAAGCTTCTGCATCTCCTGCCCGATGAGAGTGGGGAGGTGAAGAAATAATCGGAGTGAGGCAAGTCTTGATTAAGTTGGCTGCTTTTTAGAGGCTGTGTAATGCATAAATAAATGTGATAACGGGGAGCTTGGTCCATCCCAGTGATGGACTGGGCTACATCCACAACTCGCTGCAATTCTTGCGGTCTTGGACTGAGTTGTTCTCAACCGAGCTGTGATGCAACACAATAGTATGTTTTCTATGGTGCATCTGTAGAAGTTTGTATGAGTCATTGGAGACTCACTGAATTTTCTCAGTCTCCTGAGGACGTAGAGGCATTAGTGTGTCTTCTTGGCTGTAGCTTCAATGTGGTTGGTCCACGACA
The DNA here is from genome assembly GCF_053455715.1 of Rhinoraja longicauda. Taxonomy (NCBI): domain Eukaryota; kingdom Metazoa; phylum Chordata; class Chondrichthyes; order Rajiformes; family Arhynchobatidae; genus Rhinoraja; species Rhinoraja longicauda. The sequence continues at coordinate 41,863,950 of NC_135969.1, forward strand.
GATCAATTTGTCACCGTGAGATACAAGTGCAGTTCAGTAAGCATACTTTTTTAAGAGTTCCAGAATTTTTAGATGCAAGGTCAGTTTGGAATCAATTGAAATGCTTCTTAACAGGAAGTTACTTTTTCGCCGCTCTGTACATAATTTCCAAATATGCAAACCATTACAATTTCCTCATTGTTCAGATGGACTCAAATTCAACCACAGGATCTGCTGTCCTGAAAGATAACACAAATCCTAACCCCAAGTCAATTATGGATTAAATAACTTGAACATTCTCATCTAACCCCCTTTTGATGACTACATGTATTTCAAAAGAGCATGTCTGATTGTTTTATGAATCACTCAATTCACTCGGAGGGATGTGCAGAGTTTACACCAGCAGAAGTTGGATCAATCACTAGCAAAGCAAATACAAATCCATACTACAGTATAACAGGGATTTGCACTCTGTCGGTTTGAGAAGACTTTCCTTCCAACATTTACTCCAGGGACTTCTTACTTATGAGTCACAGATTTAGATTTGTAGTTCGATACAGAGTGTTAGAATTATTCTGCTGATCTCAATTAACATAAAAGTTGTAAATCTTTTTAAGCCAAGCTTTGTTTAAAGATTTTTTTAATATAAATGCATTTGTATAACACATATATAATATGTATGATATATTATCTTTAATATATTTATATATATAAAATGAAACAAAAGGAAGCTATAAAACTACGAGTATATTCACATCCAGTCAATGGGCTGGTATCCAAGCCAATGGATAATAATTAATAAGCTAATATGACAGATTATTAAATTTTACATCCATGTCACGCTGTAATGTTCTCATCCGTTCCTGGTTACATTATATTTCCAAAGAACAGAATCACACACGCTTCATCTGAAACATGAAGAAGTGAGAATGCCAGTCACCCAAGCTAGAAAGTCAGTAGGAGTTCTCCAAAAAGACAGCCAAATTAAAATACATTAGCTAACACTAGCTTTAATGCATTTCACTATTTAAATCAGTCCATTGCCCTGGGCCTTTCACCTATGCAAGTACGCATCCACAATTAATGGCGAGCAGCAACTGAATACTGGTCGCCATCCATTATACTTACACTGGGCTGCAAGTCTGACTTTTTCCACTGCAAGTAGCGCACTAATTATGCTGAAGTAGTTTGTACAGGAGACCCAGGGTGAGTGTGCTCATGGCAAGCAGTGGAGAGAGTCTGTAAATAGGCAGATGAAAAATACCTTAGTGACAACCCTGGGCTTGCAATTTGTGGATAGGTTTGGAGCATGGAAATTAGTCATTTCAATGAGGATTTTTCGACTTCGTAATAGGAGACAATTATATTTTGGTTTGTTTTAAGGCTTTTTGAAAACTTAATTTTGAATATGATTTTTAATAGATGATTATTTCAATTGTATTAATTTTAAACATGTGTCTTAATATGAGAAATATTTTAAAATGTCTCATCACCTTTGAAGTCATCAATGTCACGATAGGATGTTTTTGACTGTCAAAACATGTTGGACTGGTTGGTGAGCTTTTTAGGGTTGTTCAACATTCCAGTTCTTGAACCATACTCTTGTCGGTTTAGGAACTCCAAACGCTCATCCTGGATTTATTTTTAACTGCAATGAGGGTTTTCATCTCCACCGCAGCCTCTACCCATTTCGGGCCTTGACCTTTCTTCAAGTCTACAAAGGACCCTGACACAAAACGTCACCTATCCACACTCTCCAGAAAAGCTGCCTGACCCACCGAGATTCTCCAGCCCTTTGTGTCTTGTTTTATCCATGATAAGTTAAAATGCTTTGAGATACTTTGGAAATTCTGATGTTAATAACATAGATCAGAATTTCCAAAGTATCTCAAAGCATTTTAATTACAGATTTAACAGAACAGGAAGATAGCAGCTGTGAACATTACCAAATTTCCTTTGCTTGGTTTTAGACCTTGTAGATGTATTTTTGCTTACTTCCACTGGCAGGTTGAAATAATATGTTATTTCAGTTTTAATCTACAATTTGAGAGGGAGAAGGGAAAATCGGAAGTGTCAGTTTTGCAGTTGAGCAAGGGGGACTATGGAGGCATAAGAGAGGAGCTGGTCAGAGTTGACTGGAAAGAGACCCTAGCAGGGAAGACAGTGGAACAACATTGGCAGGTATTTCTGGGAATAATACAGAAGGTGCAGGATCAGTTCATTCCAAAGAGGAAGAAAGATTCTATGGGGAGTCAGAGACGACCGTGGCTGACAAGGGAAGTCAAGTATAGTATAAAAATAAAAGAGTGGAAGTATCACATAGCAAAGATGAGCAGGAAGCCAGAGGATTGGGACTCTTTTAAAGAGCACCAGAAGATAACTAAAAAGGCAATACGGGGAGAAAAGATGAGATATGAAGATAAGCTAGCCAAGAAGATAAAGGAAGATAGTAAAAACTTCTTTAGGTATGTGAAGATGAAAAAATAGTTAAGACAAATGTGGGTCCCTTGAAGACAGATGCAGGTGAATTTATTATGGGGAACAAGGAAATGACAGATGAGTTGAACAGGTACTTTGGATCTGTCTTCACTAAGGAAGACACAAATAATCTCCCAGATGTACTAGTGAACAGAGATCCTAGGGTAACGGAGGAACTGAAGGAAATTCACATTAAGCAGGAAATGGTGTTGGGTAGACCGATGGGACTGAAGGCTGATAAATCCCCAGGGCCTGATGGTCTGCATCCCAGGGCACTTAACAAAGTGGCTCTAGAAATCGTGGATGCATTGGGATCATTTTGCGATGTTCTATAGATTGGTCTACCCCAACAGCTGCTGACGACCTTCTACCGCTGCACCATAGAGAGCATCCTAACACATGGCATCCCTGTGTGGTATCTCAGCTGCACGGTGGCAGAGAGGAAAGCTCTTCAGTGGGTAGTCCATAGAGCTCAGAGGACTATCGGAACACAGCTACCAGCCTTGGAGAGCATCTACAACACACAATGCCTCAGAAAAGCCATCAGCATCCACAAACACTCTTCACACCCCTGCAACAGTCTGTTCGAACTTCTACCATCGGGCAGACGATACATGGCCTTCTACGCCCGCACCTCCAGACTCAGAAACAGCTTCATCCCCAGGGCCATAGCTGCTATGAACCGGTCCTGCTGAGCCGGATGGTCACATCGCACAGTGAACCGGCACAGACCTACTTGCACTTTATTCTGTTTAAAACTGTTCTAATTTGTTTCATTGGGTTGTTTAAATTAATACTGACTAGCTAATTAATTTATTGCATCGTATGGGAGGCGCATTCCCAATCTCGTTGTACCCTGTACAATGACAATAAAGATATATTATATTATTATTATTATTATATTATATTATTCAGGATCAGTTCCTGTGGATTGGGGGGTAGCTAATGTTATCCCACTTTTTAAGAAAGGAGGGAGAGAGGAAACGGGAAAATGAATGAATGAATGAATGAATAAGTTTATTGGCCAAGTATGCATAAACAAGGAATGTGCCTTGGCGCTCCGCTCACAAATGACAACACAAACATACAGTTAACAATTAAGAATAAAGCATAAACACATCACAACAATAAGGATACACCATTACGGTCTAAACATCTGGGTGAAAATAAACCAGAGCAAAAAAGAGACTACAGACTTTGGTTATTGAGTGGAACTATCACTCATGGAAAAAAAGCTGTTTTTATGACTGGCTGTGGCTGCTTTGACAGTCCGGAGTCGCCTTCCAGAGGGAAGTGCTTCGAAGAGTTTGTGGCCAGAGTGAGAGGGGTCAGAGATGATCTTGCCCGCTCGCCTCCTGGCCCTTGCAGTGTAGACCAGTTAGTCTGACATCAGTGGTGGGGACGATGCTGAAGTCAATTATAAAAGAAGAGATTGCGGAACATTTGGATAGCAGTAACAGGATCATTCCGAGTCAGCATGGATTTACGAAGAGGAAATCATGCTTGACTAATCTTCTGGAATTTTTGGAGGATGTAATTAGGAAAATGGACAGGGGAGAACTGGTGGATGTAGTGTACCTTGACTTTCAGAAAGCCTTCAATAATATCCCACATAGGACGATAGTGGGCAAAATTAGAGCACATGATATTGGGGGTAGGGTACTGACTTGGATAGAAAATTGGTTGGCAGACAGGAAACAAAGAGTAGGGATTAACGGGTCCCTTTCAGAATGGCAGGCAGTAACTAGTGGGGTACCGCAAGGCTCAATGCTCCGACCAGAGCTATTTACAATATACATTAATGACTTAGATGAAGAGATTAAAAGTAACATTAGCAAATTTGCGGATGACACAAAGCTGGGTGGTAGTGTGAACTGGGAGGAGGAAGCTATGAGGATGCAGGGTGACTTGGACAGGTTGTATGAGTGGGCAGATGCATGGCAGATGCAGTTTAATGTGGATAAATGTGAGGATATCCATTAAGAACAGGAAGGTAGATTATTATCTGAATGGTGTCAAGTTAGGAAATGGGGAAGCACAAAGAGATCTGGGTGCCCTCGTTCATCAGTCACTGAATGTTAGCATGCAGGTACAGCAGGCAGTGAAGAAAGCTAATGGCATGTTGGCCTTTATGACGAGGAGTTGAGTATAGGAGCCAAGAGATCCTTCTGCAGTTGTACAGGGCCCTAGTAAGACCGCACCTGGAGTACTGTGTGCAGTTTTGGTCTCCAAATTTGAGGAAGGACATTCTTGCTATTGAGGGTGTGCAGCGTAGGTTTACTAGGTTAATTCCCGGAATGGCGGGACTGTCATATGTTGAAAGACTGGAGCGACTAGGCTTGTATACACTGGAATTTAGAAGGATGAGAGGGGATCTTATTGAAACATATAAGATTATTAAGGGATTCGACTCGTTGGAGGCAGGAAAAATGTTCCCAATGTTGGGGGAGTCCAGAACCAGGGGCCACAGTTTAAGAATAAGAGGTAGGCCATTTAGAACGGAGATGAGGAAAAAAAATTTCAGTCAGAGTTGTAAATCTGTGGAATTCTCTGCCTCAGAAGGCAGTGGAGGCCAATTCTCTGGATGCTTTCAAGAGAGAGCTAGATAGAGCTCTTAAGAATAGCAGAGTCAGGGGGTATGGGGAGAAGGAAGGAACGGGGTACTATCATATCATATCATATCATATATATACAGCCGGAAACAGGCCTTTTCGGCCCTCCAAGTCCGTGCCGCCCAGCGATCCCCGTACATTAACACTATCCTACACCCACTAGGGACAATTTTTACATTTACCCAGCCAATTAACCTACATACCTGTACGTCTTTGATTGAGAATGATCAGACATGATCACTTTGAATGGTGGTGCTGGCTCGAAGGGCCGAATGGCCTACTCCTGCACCTATTGTCTATTGGCACAAATCCAGAATGTGAAGCAGCAAATATTAAGTTCAGGTAGCAGCAGAGAAAATGAGAAAGGTTCTGGGTGTCAAGGACCCAATGTCAGAATTGGGAAACAGAGAAAACAATTTAGTTTTGAGTTGCAGAGAAGGTGGGGGTGAGACAGGCAGAACAAAGGTGATTCAAGATGAAAAGAAGGTGAAGCATTAACACCGTTTCTCTGTCAAATTAATGTAAATGAGTATGTATCACCTCACAATTGCCAGCTCATCCCCTAATGTGGTGGCTAGCACTCAGCTGAAGTGTTGCAGTTAAAGAGTGAAATTGGTGGATTTGGACCAAGAGCTTACATTTTTCGGGATTTTTGTGGGTTTGTGGATAGATTTGTTCCCGAAATACAGCCAAAACGGTACACGAGAGTGCAACAATTTTCTGACCACCTTACCACCATTGTCCGTTGGTTCAAATGGTTGTTATATTTTAAAAGTTTTTTACTTTTTAAACTTTAAAAATCACCTTTTTAAACTTTAAAAATCACCTTTTTAAACTTTAATAAATCCCTTTTCCTCTTGCCCTGCCGGTCAGCCATGTTCCACGTCACAATGGGAACCCAACGGCTCCGTGCCTGCGCAGTTGGGGCCCGTTGATTTAATACTTACGTAAGATGGCCGCCGGTTCCGTGCGTGCGCAGAACAAACGGGTCCACGCCTGCGCAGTTGGGGACCGTTGATCTCATACTTACGTAAGATGGCGCGCCGGATCTGCGCATGCGCAGATGGGGGAGGGTTGCCGCTCGGAGGAGGGCAGGACCCGCCCAAGTTACGGGAGTGGCGGCCTATGGGGGTGGGGGGGATGAGGAGAGGTCTCCTGCTGCTGGCCACTGCAATGGCCGCACAGGGCCGGGGTGAATGGTTCCCTCTCCCTTTTCCTCTCCCCCCTTGCCCGCCCCGGCCGGCAACGGGTCGTCAGTTGGGGGAGGGTTGCCGAGCCCTCAGGAGGACGTTTGGACCCAACAGGGGTTGCCGGGCCGTCAGGAGAGGTTTGGGCCCAACGGGTCCACGCCTGTTAAAACTCTGCAGCATCTCAACCAGGAAGTGTATGTGAGAATTAATTTACATGAATTTACTATATTATTTTGAGAAAATAAATACATAAATGACATGCTTAAACTAGAGATCTGAAAGAATTAGGCATTGAATGGATTCTTGCTGTTGATTTTCTAAGTTACTTACAACACAACAACCTTTAATGCAACTTTCAGCACTGAGAACTTCAAGTATAGCACTAAGATGTATTAACTCAGCGGGAGGATGCTGCCTGTCCCGCTGAGTTACCCCAGTTTTTTGTGTCTCTCTTCGGTTTACACCAGCATCTGCAGTTCCTTCTTACACACTAAGATGTATTAACCTACTTTTGCTTCAGTACCAGCTTTACCCTCACTGTGACCTTTTGTGCTAAATGCAAAATGGAAAAAAGCCATCAAGTGCCATGTTAGGATTTAAACAAAGTAGCTTTGAAAGAAGTTGGCTTGAAACATAAAATATCACATGCCCTACTTTACTTCATTAACCTTAGTCCATTAATCTTCATCTGAACTCTGGAGGAATGTTTTCCACAGACAGAAACATGCCAAAAATGAAAATAAGGTTATCTGTAAATAATGGACTGCTGGGGTTTTAAAATAATTTTTGCTTATTATCTCTGTGGAACATAGGTAGCACATCTTTTGTTTAAGCTCTAAGCAGAAGGAAATATTGCTTTTATTTCACAGTAGAAATCTTCAAAATCAGAAAACATAAAAAATCATCAACAATTCAAAGTACTTATTTCATTGTGATTAGATTTCCGTTGATTTTATTCATGCCAAAGCACATGTGTTTTTCTGCAGAAGTTTTCAATTATTCACCTATTTTGCTACATCTCTCTCTGTGCTATCTGAAAATCCTGAACTGAAATAGCAGGGACAAGCAATTAGATTGTGTGGTGCTGTTAATTTGATTCTGTTTGTTTGAAACTTTGCTCCAGAAAGTGAACTGGACACTTCAGAGAATTTAAAACGGAGAAGGGTCCCTTTCAGCTCATTATGGTCGCACTGGTCAGGAAAGGACCAACCAGTCTTTTCCCACCTTCTTTCACTCCAAAGAAGGTGGGCTGCTGGACCATCCTGTTGGTCAAGGATTTTCAAATACAAGTCAAGTACTTTTTATATGTAGAAGACAGAAAAGTAGCACGCAGGAACAGGCCCTTTGGCCCACAATATCTATACCGAACATGAACATGCCAAACTAGTTTGACTAGTCAAACTAGACACCTCTGCCTGCAGGTGATCCATATCCCTCCATTCCCTGCCTCCTTATGTGCACATCTAAAAGCCTCCTAGATGTCACTATCGTATCCGACTTCATCACCGTCCCTGGCAGCGCGTTCGAGGCATCCACCATTCTGTGTAGAAAACTTGCCCTGCACATCGCCTTTCAACTTTGCCCCTTTCATCTTAATGCTACTGCCTCTAGACCTTGCAGTTTCCATCATGTGGAAAATAAGTTCTGACTGTCTACCTTATCTGTCTATCTTTATGCCTCTGCCATTCTTTCAAAAATTCCAAATCCCTACCACATTTCGGTGAACATTTTCACAAGATCATAAGTTATAGGCCATTAGGCCCATCGCATCTTCTCCACCATTCAATCATGGCTAATCTCTGCCTCCTAATCCCATTTTCCTGTCTTCGCCCCATAATCCCTTGACACCCGTTCTAATCAAGAATTTGTCTATCTCTGCCTTAAAAATATCCATTGACTTGGCCTCCACTGCCCCCTGTGGCAATGAGTTCCACAGATTAACTACCCTCTGACGAAAATTCCTCCTCACCTCCTTTAATTCTGAGACTATGATCTCTGGACCTAGACTCTCCCACTAGTGGAAACATCCTCTCCACATCCACTCTATCTATGCCTTTTATTATTCTGTAAGTTTCAATGAGGTCCCCCCTCAACCTTCTAAACTCTAGCGAGTGCAGGCCCAGTGCTGTCAAGCGCTCATCATATGCTAACCCACACATTCCTGGAATCATTCTCGTAAACCTCCTCTGGAACCTCTCCAGAGCCAGCACATCCTTCCTCAGATATGGGGCCCATATTTGCTCACAGTACTCCAAATGCAACCTGACCAGCGCCTTATGGAGCCTCAGCATTACATCTCTGTTTTTGTATTCCAGTCCTCTTGTTATAAATGCTACCATTGAATTTGCCTTGCTTACTACCCATTCGACTTGCAAAATAACTTTACGCAAGTCCCTCACCAGCACTCCCAAGTCCCTTTGCACCTCCGATTTCTGGATTCTCTCCATTTAGAAAATAATCTGCATCTTTATTCTTATTACCAAAATGCATGACTCCGCACTTTGATACTCTGAATTTCATCAGTCACTTCTCTGCCCACTCTCCTAAACTGTCCAAGTCCTTCTGCAGAGTCCGTGCTTCTACACTGCCTGCCCCTCCACCTATTTTAACATCATCTGCAAACTTGGCCAAAAAGCCTTCAATCCCCTTATCCAAATCATTAATATACAACGTGAAGCTGCCCCTGCACCGACCCTTGCGGAACTCCACCAGTCACCAGGTGCCAACCTGAAAAAACTCCTTTCATTGCAATTCTTTGCCTTCTGCCATCCAGTCAACACGCTAGCCATGCTAGTATCTTCCCTTTAATACCATGGCCTCTCATCTTCCCTAGCACCTTTCTCGAAAGCCTTCTGAAAATCTAGGTAAACAACATCTACAGCCTCCCCTCTCTCTGTCCTACTATTAGCTTCCTCAAAGAACTCCAGCAGATTTGTTAGGCAACATTTTCACTTCACAAAACAATGCTGATTTTGGCCTATTTTACCGTGAACTTCTAAGTACTGCGTAACCTCATCCTTTATAATTGACTCTAAAATCTTACCAACCACCGAAGTTGGGCAAACCAGCCTATAGTTTCCGCTCTTCTGCTTTCCTCCCATCTTGTACAGCGGGGTGATATTTGCAATTTTACAATCTTCAGGAACCAATTCTAACTAGTGATTCTTGAAATAACACAACTAATGCCTCCACAATCTCTGAGGCCACTTCCTTCCCAACCCTGGGGTACAGTCCATCGGGTCCAGGTGACTCATCCACCCTCAGACCTTTCCGATTTCCCAGCACCTTCTCCTTAGTAATCGGCACTCCACTAACTTCCACCGCTTGACGCTCTAGGCTTGCAGGCACACTGCTGCTGTCTTCCACTGTGAAGACTGATGCAAAAAAGTTATTCAATTCCTCTGCCATTTCTTGATTTCCCATTATCACTTCCCCTCCAGCACTCTCCAGCAGCCCAACGTCCACTCTTGCCTCTTTTTTACTCATTATATATCCGTAGAAATGCTTGTTATCCTCTTTTATATTATTGACTAGCTTGCATGCATTCTTCGTCTTTTCTCTCGGTATTGTCTTTTTAGTTACCTTTTGTTGTTCTTTAAAAACATTCCAATCCTCTGGCTTCCCACTAATCTTTGCAATGTTATATGCCTTCTCGTTTGCTTTTATGTTGTCCTTGACCTCCCTTGTCAGCCATGGTCGTCTTATTCTCGCCCTTAAATTTTTCTTCCTCTTTGGAATCTTCCTTTCTTCTTTCTCATTTCCCTGCCAATCTTTCTACTTCAAATTTATTACCTCTGTTCCTTGACTAATCAGTGATGGGAAACAGGATCTGTTCACTTACTTTTAGATTCTCAGATTAAGTTTCTCCTCACTCTCCACTGTTCCAAAGAAAACAACACCAGTCTATCTAGTTCTGTTCCATTGCCATTTCTATTTCGTTTTCTGTTGACAATATCCTCATAAATCCTCACTGCACCCTCTGCTGTGCAATCACATCTTTCCCTTTATGTCGCGACCAAGCAGTACTTAAGCTGCGATTTGATCAATGTTGTGTATGATTCTACCATTCTACCATGACCTTGCTGCTGTTCTGTACTTCATTTTGACTATAACTAAAAAACATCCACCTCCTAGTCTGAGTTACAATTCCCACATCAAACACATATTAAATTACGTCTGTCACTGTGCATTGTTCCTTTTGGAAATCTGCATGAGAAATTGGGTCATGTTGGCCTGAAATTGCCCATCATTGCCCATTCCCAGGAACACTAGGTTTTTGTAGCACAGCATCAGACGGGCACTCCACAAAGTTCCATACTTGATATTTATCCTCTCGGCACTCCCTCAGTTCACATTTCAGTGGCTCCCAATATCCGATTTCCTCCCTAAAGTCCGATTAGCCCAAACTACATGCACTACCACAAAACCCCACCTCACCAATTACCTCCCAATTTCCACCCAACAAAGTCACGGTGGAAGTTTGTCTTACTCTTCCCCTTACTGTAGTGCAGTGGTAGAGTTGCTGATTTACAGTGTCAGAGACCGGGTTCAATCCTGACTACAGGTGCTTGTCTGTATGGAGTTTGTACGTTCTCCCCGTGACTACGTGAGTTTCTCCCGGGAGCTTCCCACACTCCAAAGACAATCCAGGCTAATTGGCTTGGTATAATTGTAAATTGTCTCTTGTGTGTGTAGGATAGTGTTAGTGTTGTGAGGCAGCAGCACCAGATGCTGTGCTATCATGCCACATTGTACCTCAACATGCTATTGATCAATGTGTGGAGATTTGCCAGCTAGTTGTTCTTCTTCAGAATAATCTGTTGGAGAGGCAGTTGAAAAATCACGCAACAGATTGTATTCTTTTTCTCTTGGGGCATCTATTCAAAGACACAAATGAGAGACAGATCTTCCTGCTAATTGTGAAAATATCTGGGTAAAATTTAGATATTATCCATGCATTTCATAGCGTGTGCACTCGTCCATAACATCAAACTGAAAATTGATTTATATCTTCAAACACAGATGACAAGGCTGGACTTAATGAGAGAAACAAAAATCAAATTAGTGCAATAGAAGAGAAAGTAATGATAAATTCGGAGCCCAAGGCACATTGAGAGATCAGAGACAGAGGTTCACCTGCACCTCCTCCAACCTCATCTATTGCATCCGCTGCTCTAAATGTCAACTTCTTTACATCAGCGAAACCAAACGCAGGCTCTGCGATCGTTTCGCTCAACACCTTCGCTCAGTCTGCCTTAACCAACCTGATCTCCCGGTGGCTGAACACTTCAACTCCCCCTCCCACTCCCAGCCTGACCTTTCTGTCATGGGCCTCCTCCAGTGCCATAGTGAGGCCCACTGGAAATTGGAGGAACAGCACCTCATATTTCGCTTGGGCAGCTTGCAGCCCAGCGGTATGAACATTGACTTCTCCAACTTTAGATAGTTCCTCTGTCCCTCTCTTCCCCTCCCCCTTCCCAGTTCTCCCTCTATCTTCCTGTCTCCACCTATATCCTTCCTTTGTCCCGCCCCCCTGACATCAGTCTGAAGAAGGGTCTCGACCCGAAACGTCATCCATTCCTTCTCTCCTGAGATGCTGCCTGACCTGCTGAGTTACTCCAGCATTTTGTGAATAAATACCTTCGATATGTACCAGCATCTGCAGTTATTTTCTTACACTACACTGGCAATGGAAGTGCATGATGGCCAGACTAACTTCCTGAAACATAATCACAAATTTTAAATACGTTTGTTTTGATATGAAGAAAATATTTACAATTGTAACTGAGATGGCAAGTCCTTTCACAAGGCTCTGCAATGTGACAATAAAATTAGTGGCTGGAAAGAGACAATTAAAGCAAGTTTGGTGGACTCACTTTTAATTGAGGACGACACAAAGTACTGGAGGAACTCGTCGGGCTTGGCAGCCTCTGTGGAGCGAATGGACAATTCACATTTCGGGTCAGAACCATTCTTCCGACTGAAATGTCACCTGCCGCCTATCTGTTCCCTCCACGAGTATTAGCTGACTCGCTGGGTCTCCACCAGCACTGTGTTTTGCTCAAGATTCTAGCATCTGCAGTTTCTTGTATCTCCATTGAATTAAGGAAGGTTATGCAGTCTTCAGTTGGCAACTTCCCACATGCAACAGCCAAGATCAGCATTTCACGAGGAAAATGATCACTGATGCAGCACATGTAACTCCATTATAAGGGGTACCAAACCTATGACATATGGGATCACCACTTTTCTTTCAATGTGTGGATCATGTGCAGGTTTATCTTCATTTCTGTCGGGTCAAAAGTATGAAGAACATGGCTACATGCTATTACAATGGAGATTTTAATGGACTAGCTGGGAAGCAGAGGAATCGATACACCAGTACATTCATTAAAAGCTAGAATATATTTAGTTAAAGGAACCTGTACTATAATAAAGATTAATGGGCTAAGAACTACTCTATGCTAATATTTAAAATTTTGTCAAGCAGAACCGAATCATAATTACGTCGACCACATGACTAGGAATTAGTGAACAAGGATGAACAACAAATGACTGAAGTCACTTATTTGACCTATTCGTTGCCAGAATGTGCATGATTTTAACATAGCAAAGTTTAAGTAATATTACTTGCATATCATTCACTGGCTGAATTAGTGAGAGTGCACTCCACTGGTGATGTATTTAATGCCCTCAAATACATATGGATTTAATCTCTGTTTGCTTTGTTGTAATCTTCTCCCAGCTAACAATAATCTATTCTACATATTCCTTGATCTATATTCCCTTTATCCTATTTTCACACCTTACACACCCTTATCTATGTATCTCCCTCTACCCTGACATCAGTCTGAAGAAGGTTCTCGACCCAAAATGTCATCCATTCTTTCTCTCCCGAGATGCTGCTACCCCGCTGAGTTACTGCAGCATTTTGTGTCTAGCTACTCCTAACGTTCTAGTGTTATTTAAAATGGGTAGCAAAGCCAGACCAGGGAATTAAAAAGATGGTAAACTCAATATCAGTAATGGACAAGTTACGTGATAGGATTATGAGATACACCATCTACCAGCATTTAGATAGACAAGAACGGAATAGGAATATTCAGCAACGGCTTTGTGCAGGGGAAAATAATGTTTCAAGAAAGAGTTTTTTGAAGAGGGTGATGGTGAAGGGTTGTTTGACGGATTTATAGCTAATAGTGTGCCTCAGAGCACGATGCTGGGCCCAATGTTGTTAATATCAACATTTTCGATGAGAATGCACAAGGCATGGTTGGTAAGTTTGCAAATGACACTAAAATTGGCAGTATTGCAGACAGTGAAGATGATTATCAACAATTAAACCAGGATCGTGATCGGATAGGAATGGCAAATGGTGATCTATTCAGATAAGTAGGCATTTTCGGAAGTCAAACCAGGGTAGGGTTTTCACAGTGAATGGTAGGAGCCTAAGGAATGGTAATAGAATAGAGGAACCTGGGATACAAGTGCATAATTCTTTGAAAACAGGATCACAGGTATATAGGGTGGCGAAGATGGTGTTTGGCATGCTGTCCTTCATTAGCCAGGGCTTGAATCTAGAAATTGGGATGTTATGTATTTCAGCTGTTCAAGACGTCGGTGGGGCTGCATTTGAAGTATTGTTTGGTTTAGTTCAGAGATACAGTGCGGAAATAGGCCCTTCGGCCCACCAAGTCCGCACCGACCAGCGATCCTTGCACACCAACACTATCTTACACACACAGGATAGGGACAATTTGCACTTATACCAAGTCAATTAACTTACAAACCTGTACGTCTTTGGAGTGTGGGAGGAAATCGAAGATCTTGTAAACCCAGCGGTCACAGGGAGAATGTGCAAACTCCATACAGACAGCACCCGTAGTGGGGATTGAACCTAGGTCTCCGGTGCTGCGAGCACTGTAAGGCAGCAACTCTACTGCTGCACCACCATGCTACCCATTTGTGTTCAGTTTTGATTTTCCCACTATAGTCATTGAAGCAGAAAGAGTACAAAGAACATTTACAAGTATTTTGGGCCTGAGTTGGCAGGAGAGGTTGGGCAAGCTAACACTTTATGCCTTGGAACAAAGGAGACTGAGGGGTGATTTTATAAAGGTGTATAAAATCACGATGAGCATAAGGTGAATGTCTTTTTCCTTGGGAAGAGTAATCTAGAACTAAAGGGCGTAGGTTAAAAGTGAGAGGCAAAAGATTTAATAGGAACATCTTCACACCGTGTAAGGTGCTATATGGAACGAACTGCCAGAGGAAATAGTTGGGTCAGATACAGTAACAAGATTCAAAAGACATTTGGGCAGGTATATGGATAGGAAAGGTTTAGAGGAATATGAGCTGAACGTGGGCAAAAGGACTAGCTTATTTGGGCATCTTGGCCAGCATGGAAGAGTTGGACCAAAGGGCTTGTTTCCACGCAGTATTACTCTGTGACTCCTTTGTTTCTTTTCTCCTACCTTTTCGATTAATGAAGTAATGATGGGGTTTTTTCAGTCTTCTGTTGTCGTCTCAAATCGAGAGCTTTGGAGGATTACATCAAGTGATTCCCAATATTTTCACCTGATTACTTTTATTCCATGTTTGGGGGTCAGAGATTTGTTTGGTTTCAATCCTATTAGTTTATTCAAATTCAATTTTCTCTTATACATGTACATTTCTCAGACAATAATCTATAGTCTTTCTATAATTTTGTGTAATTTTCCTCTCTGAAAACTGAAGGCAAATCTTCAGTGCAGCCATGATTTTTTATCCCCTATTACTGACATAACATAAATTGAATTTAAGGCTCAATTCTCCATTAACAGCCTCTTTTTCTTTTTTTTATTATCAAAAACTCTTGGGATTATGCTCATTCTGTCTGGAAGACTTTTATCATACCCTTACATCACTACCATTATTTTCTTCGTATCCTTTTTGCAGTCTAAGACTCACAAAAGACATTAAATACAGTCAAAATATAAAGAAAGTGTTGCTAACATTATAAATCTTTCAACAACCAACATAAACTGTGTCATGACACATAAACATTTGGAATGAGACAAGTTCACTGTCCTGTAAAGCAATTGTCATGAACAATTTGCTTGAAAATAGGTTACAAAATTAAATCAGCTTGTTTAGGGAGTTCATTTGACTCCCCAAAGCAGTCGATCTAATTATATAATCCATCGAAGATGATGTACAAACTATCCAGATGATAAAACTTTTATATTTCTCATTGGCTCAAAAAGCAAGTTGATAAAAAAGATTAGAATACAAATCCAGTTTTAGAATGCACATTTGTAAGCATTATCAACAATGTGCAGTGCACCAAAGCTGAAAAACAGCACAGGAACGTGGAAATAGCAGCAAGCCCTTGAACTTTCAAGTACATTCTGGTATTCACTCATATTGATTTTTCCCAACTCCACTTACCTGCCTCTGCTTTTCATCCTTTAATATCCATATGGTTAGAAATAATTATAATATGCACCTTGTTTCAGTATATTGTACATTTTGTTTTAAATCAGATCAATTTAGGATGTGATCAAATGGGTTTGGGAGCCACACTCATGATCCTTACCAGTGGCACATCATTGATGTTGCCCATCTACAAATTCAAACAATTCAAATCTTACTGGATATATATTCCAAAATAATACATTTTAAAAAAATGATTTGAGCTCTCTGACAGAAGCACGTGCTTCGACATAGACACAAATCAACATTGCTTGCTGAAAGCCCAATAAATCATGAGTGTTTGAACCGTTACTTGAAAAAATGCTGGCATGAAATTCCACATGGTAAACTGATATCAAATGCCATCATCCACAAATCCTACAACAATGTTCTTCAGTTAAACACTTTTCTTTTAAATTATTGAACCTCTTCATGTTTTAAAGCTCATATGCAATCTGATAGGATAGCACATTTCTAACCCATAACAAAAAATATTCACTTAAGTTGTTTTTTAAATTTATCTTGAACTTATGATCTCCAATTACTGATTATGATCAAAAGGAAATAATTTTCCCTTTAATTTTCCCATGCCTTCTTCAAAATTGGTTATTTTGCATCCATTCAAGTTAGTCAACAGGGCTTCAGTTTAACATCTCATCCAAAAGGCAGCACGTCTAGCAGTGCATCATTTTCTTCACGAACCAGCTTAGAATTTTAGTCTGAAGAAGGGTCTTGACCCGAAGTATCACCCATTCCTTCCCTCCAGAGTTGCTGCCTGTCCCACTGAGTTATTCCAGCATTTTGTATCCATCTTCGCTTTAATCCGGCATCTGCAGTTCCATCCTCCACACACTAGAATTTTACATTCATATCCCGGGAATAAGACTTGAACTTGCAACATTCTTGCTCAAGTATGAGTGCTACAAATCGAGCAACAATGATACAGGTATTGTTTAATTAAATAAAAACGCACAGGGTTTTCAGTTACTAAACAACATCTTGCAGGTATTAAATGTATGCAAAATCACAAGATGCTTTACTTAGATATAAACAGGAAAAATGGTACAAGACAGGTGGACAAAACCAGTCAAGGAAAAAAAAAGGACGTGCTTGTTACACAGGATCATGAAATAGGGGCTGCAGGTGAAAGGCAAAGGGTAAAGAAGCCAATTAGCTGCCATGGGGGGTAGGGGGGCACAGAAAATCCTTGGATTTTAACTGAGGTGACCGAAGCTACCATTTGAATGAGCAATTTTATAAGGGGTGGGGGAGGAATTTTAAATCTTAAGTGTTCAAGGAACAACTTTCAAAGGGCACTACTGATGAACAGAATTTGGTACATTGAAGGATTCGGGCCGTAGAGTTCTAGAGTTCTTAAAGGGGGAAATGGATGAAGGTCAGGAGAGTGCTGAAAAGGGATCTTGTGGCACAGGGGCACTAGCTGCCTCACTGTACCAGTCACCCAGGATCGATACTGACCTAGGGTCCTGTCTGTTTGAAGTTTGCACATTTTCCCTGTGGATGGGTTTCCATGTGGGTGTTCCAATTTCCTCCCACATCCCAGACACGCAGGTTTGTTGGTTAATTGCCCTCTGTAAATTGCCCCTTGTATGCAGGGAGTGGATGAGAAAAGTAAAATAACAAAGAACTAGTGTGAACTGGTGATCAATGGTTGGCATGGACTCAGTGGGCAGAAGGGCCTGTTTCCATGGTTATCTTTCAGAAATTCCAAGTCAGCTATCAAAGATTCAAACAAATAATTCACTGCCAGATGGACTGTTTTTTTGCAGAAGTGGAAAGCTTTTCTTTGAGAGTGCAAGGGGCTGAAAGTTTAACATTTAATAGAATCGGTGGCTGAACTTGTTCAGCTTGCTTCCATCTCACAGAGTGAGACAAGCACACAATCAATAAACATAGGTGCTACGTGGTCGGAAAAGAAAATAATGTTTCACTTTCAGGGGCATCCCAAAAAGCACTGGTTGAAGCTTCTCAACCCTCTAAGAACATGAGAATAAGGAGCAGGAGTGGGCCACATAACCTGCTCCACCATTGAATAAGATCATGCCTGATCTGATCTTGGCCTCAATTCCACTCTCCTGTCCCATTCCCATAACCCTCAAATCCCCTATAATCTAAAAATTGATCTATCTCAGCCTTGAATATATTCAAAAGCTTCCACCACTCTTGGTAGTAGAAAAGTTCAAAGACTGACAGCTCTCTGGAAGAAGTAGCTTTACTTCATCTGTCTTAAATGGGCAACCTTTTATTCTGAACCTCTCCACCTTTGTTCTTGATTTCCCTTGAGGGGAAACACACTTTGAGCATCTCGGTGTGAATCCCCCAGCCAGAATCTCATGTTTCAATCTTGCAATCTCTCATTTCTCTCAGCTCCAACAAGCGTAGGTTAACCTAGTCAATTATTCTTCATAAGACACCTGTTCATCCCAAGAATCAATCTGTGAACCTGATATGAACAGCCTTTGATTGACGTATATCCCCCTCTTAAAGGAGAAGACCAAAAGGATTCCAGGTCTGGTCACGTCCATGCCCTGTGCAATTGCACCATGGTTTCCTTCTTTAGTACTCAGTCCACCTTGCACTCAAGACCAGCATTCAGCTTGCTTTCCTAATTGTTTCTTGAATGCATTGTGCTAACATTTTGTGCGTCAAGGTTTAGGTTTATTATAATCACATGTTCTGAGGTACAGTAACAAATGGTGTTTGGCATGCCATCCAATCACATCAGATAATACTATAATAGATAATACATCATAATACACATAATACGTCAATACAATCAGGTCAAGCAAAGGGGAAGATACAGATTTCAGAATATAGTTCTTAGCGTTGTGGCGCACCAGTTCCATAGACAAAGTCCAATGTCCGCAATGGGTTAGAGCTTAATCACACAAAACTCTAGCTCATGGAAGGACCATTCATAAGCCCGATAACTGAGGGGAAGAAGCTATTCTACAGTCTCTATCTAGTCTAATAATTTTTTTAGAAAACAACTCCCCATCATTCCAATTTTTTTTCTCACAGTATTGCACCTCCAATAATCTAGTCATGTTTCTTCCCCAAATTAAGTGTTTCCACTTCATCTTGCTGGTAGTTTCAACAATATCCTTTCTTCTGAACACTTGCATTCCTCTCCTTTGCTCCACAAAAGCATCAGGTTACAATATTATGAATGCTTTAGATTGGAAACATTTATTCTCTTTAAATAATTAACACTAAAAGACCTTCTCATACCTTCTGAGAAAGGAGCTGTTTTTTTTTACCAGACACTGCAACAGTTAGCATATTTTCTTATTGAAGAAGGGTCTCGACCCGAACCGTCACCCATTCCTTCTCTCCTGAGATGCTGCCTGATCTGCTGAGTTACTCCAGCATTTTATGAATAAATACCTTCAATTTGTACCAACATCTGCAGTTATTTTCTTACACTAAGAATAGTTAGCAGTAGTTTGAAATGTTGGTAATAAAGACAAAAATTTATATTGTTTGGCAAGTGTTATAGCAATGCCAAATGTACATAAGTTTAGGTACTGTTGAAGTCAATGAAACTAAATATAGGGAAGTGTATAGACTTGACAATTGTTACTCTTCCATATGTCCAGTACCAGTGACAAAAGATGAAATCCGCAGCTGGGCACACAGTTGGTGTTTAGGCGTATGCACCTTTGAAAATCTGACGAAGTGTGATAATGAATTATTGGCTGCTGATAGCTTTTGGAGCATTTCCCAAAGACAGATTTCATCACAAATATCACTCTAGCCACCTCAGTGTACTTCTGGTATAGACAATGGGAGACACAGTGAAACCAGTCCTTATAAGTAATGTGGTTAGATTATACAAGCAACCTGATTAAAAATTAAATGGATAATGAAAATGCCAGATAATTAGCAAGACAACTATTGTGTAATTTTTCAATTTATTTCGCTGAATAAAAGAGTAAATCATTTATAAGAGTTCTTGCCCGCTCCGGTCTTACAGGCCATTAGTTCCCTTTCATGGAAAATCTGGACAACGTACAGCAAGCTGCTGAAGAGGCAGAAAGATATAGACAACATGGCTGACTGATTGGAGCATAAAGGACAAAGTAAATCAATTCTGCTGTAAATATTAATACAGAATTAATGTTCTTTTACATATTGCCACACCCGAGTGCTTACTTTGAATTAGAAATTGGCAGGAAATTCAAGTTAATATCAGGCCAATGTGCAGTGTTCAAACACATCCTGCTGAAAGCAACCGGTGAAGTTTTGCTCCAAGGTAAGATCAACAATAAGGCCACACATCTCTCACACTCCAAGACATAACAAGACATTGCACAAATGTACTCAAAATTAACAAATGTGGAATTATAGATTAACTGAGTATGCTCTGCACTTCTAAGCTTTAAACCAAGAAAGATAATGTAGACTCGCTTTCACAAAGTGAGTCTACAATACCTTTTTTTGATTTAAAAATTAAGTGATATAGCAATATTATTAACACTTCAATATTAAATCCTGTTTATTTACATGCAATGACTTTCCTGCTAGATGCAGGAAAAATGTTCCCAATGTTGGGTGAGTCCAGAACCAGGGGACACAGTCTAAGAATAAAGGGGAGGCTATTTAAAACTGAGGTGAGAAAAAACTTTTTCACCCAGTGTTGTGAATTTGTGAAATTCTCTGCCACAGAAGGCAGTGGAGGGCAATTTACTGGATGAATTTAAAAGAGAGTTAGATAGAGCTCGAGGGGCTAGCAGAATCAAAGGATATGGGGAGAAGGCAGGCACGGGTTACTGATTGTGGATGATCAGCCATGATCACAATGAATGGCGGTGCTGGCTCGAAGGCCTCCTCCACCTATTTTCTATGACTATTATATACCAAGTTATGGTCTAATAATATAAATTAGTCAAGATTTGAACACAGAGGTATGATTTGTTGATACATTTGGTATTGCATCTCAGTAAAGAACTGTTTGAGACAAGCAAATTTACACTGAATACTATGACCTGAGCATGTATTATATCGAACATCTTCAAATAACAATTGCATAACAAAGTGAAACATATGAGTTAAAATGGTGCCGGGAATATAACTCATAATGCCTATCAGTTTGCGTGAAAGCACATTTTTCAAAAACAGGTGAAATAAATTTGCTCTGGGCTGATAATTGACTTAAGCTATAGACATGGCAAAGACAGTGAATGCACACTGAAAGCTGAGACAATCACGTAATTTACATTTTAGAAATACATTGGACAATGTTACTGCTTGCAGCACCAAATCTACACTGATAATCAAAGAAGCTTCCCAACATTCCAATGTTTCTCATTCAATTTTGTGCGTTTATTTGAATAACCTTGGTTGTTATTTTGGATATCAGTCATGTATGAGCACAGATGTATAACATCAACCTTTCAACCAATCCCTTGTTAATGGAACAGCACCTCCAAAAGAATTTTTGATTTTCTTCATTACAAATTCATGCTTTGTAGTTCCATGCTTTTAATATTGGATCAAGACCAGGGATTCTCTCAGCAACACAAACCCATAAATTTAACAGTTTTTATTTATTAAATGTGCATCTCACCAGAATCTGATCTAAATGCAAACAGCAGCCAGCCGCTTTTTACATCACACTTTCCCAAACCCCAACTCTTTCACCACACATTTCAATGGTAAATAACTTGACCTCAAACTCTAGTATCATAGAGTCTTAGAATCATTGAGTGATACAGTGTGGAAACCGGCCCTTCGGCCCAACTTGCCCACACCGGCCAACATGTCCCAGCTACATTAGTCCCACCTTCCCGCATTTGGTTCATATTCCTCCAAACCTGTCCTATCCAAATATCTGTCTAACGGTTTCTTAAATGTTGGAATAGTCCCTATCTCAACTACCTCCTCTAGCAGCTTGTTCCAAACACCCACCACCCTGTGGAAAAGTTAACCCTCAGATTCCTATTAAATCTTTTCCCCATCAACTTCAACCTATGTCCTCTGATCCTCGATTCACCTACTCTGGGCAAGAGATTCTGTGCATTTACCCGATCTATTCCTCTCATGATTTTATACACCTCTATAAGATCATCCCGCAACCTCCTGCGCTGCAAGGTAGTCCCATCCTAAACAACCTCTCTCTATAGCTCAGACCCTCTAGCCCTGGCAACATCCTTGTAAATCTTCTTTGTACCCTTTCCAGCTTGACAACATCTTTCCTATAACACACTTCCCAGAACTGAACACTATACTCTAAATGCGGCCTCACCAATGCCTTATAAAACTGCAACATGACCTCCCAATTTCTATACTCATTACTCTGTCTGATGAAGACCTATGTTGACCACCCGATCTACCTGCGACTGCACCTTCAAGGAACCATGCACCTGTACTCCTAGATCCCTCTGCTCTACAACACTCCCCAGAGGGCTACCATTCACTGTATAGGTCCTGCCCATGTTAGACTTCCCAAAATGCAACACCTCACATTTCTTTGCATTAAATTCCAGCAACCATTCCTCAGCTCACCTGGTCAATCAAT
Organism: Rhinoraja longicauda; assembly: GCF_053455715.1. Lineage (NCBI taxonomy): Eukaryota > Metazoa > Chordata > Chondrichthyes > Rajiformes > Arhynchobatidae > Rhinoraja > Rhinoraja longicauda. The sequence goes on from NC_135969.1 coordinate 41,886,203, forward strand.
CAGGATCCTGCTGCAATTTTTGACAACCATCTTCATTATCTGCAAAACCACCCATTATTGTATCATCTGCAAGCTTGCTAATCTTGCAATGTTTTCATTGATATAGATGACAAATAGTAAAGGGCCCAGCACCGAACCCTGAGGCACCCCACTAGTCACAAGCCTCCAGTCCGAGAAGCAACCTTCCACCATCACCCTCTGCTTCCATCCATGAAGCCAATTTCCGATCTATTCAGCTATCTCTCCTTAGATCCCATGCGATCTAAACTTCCAGAGCAGCCTACCATACAGCACCTTGTCCTGTGGCAAAAGGTCTAAGCTTAATGCATCCACTTAACTTCTATCTCCATGTAAGCTATGTACGGGTAGATAGACGTCATGTTCGGAACAGACATTGTGGGATGAATGGCCTGTTCTTGTGCTGTACTGTTCTATGCTCTATCAAATGAACCAGCAGACTACTCCATTTACTCCACAGATGCCAGTCGAACTCGCTGATTTCCTCCCAGCACTGTGTTTTGCACAATATCCCAGCATCTACAGTTTCTTGTGCCTTCAGCAGACTATCTCCAACATTTTTCACCCGAGTACAATTTCCAAACGCAGTTCTTTATTATTTGTTTAATGAATGAACTAAACGGGTTGGTGATCCACTGGACAGAGAGCAAGATCAGACATTTAATGCTCAGGAATTTGAATGGAATGTGCATGTTAAACAAATTACAATAAAATCTAAATCATAGCATCTATAATATTGTTTTCCAATTAATCTTGCCCTCTCAACCCCATTCTCCTGCCAATTCATAACCGTAGACACACATACTAATCAAGAATCTATCAATCTCCACTTTTAAAATATCCAATCAGCATTCTGATGCAATGAATTCCACAGATTCACAACCCTATGACTAAAGAAATTCCTCCTCATCTCCTTTTTAAAGGTGTGTCCTTTCTTTCTTAGGTTATGGTCTCAGGTCATAGACTCTCCCACTAGTGGAAACATCCTCTCCACATCCACTCTGTCCAGGCCTTTCACTAACTGGTAGGTTTCAGTGAGGTCCCCCCTCATCCTTGTGGTTCCTACACATCAAAGAAACAGAGACTCTGCCTATAGAGTCTCTGCACAGGGTATGGCCAGCTCTGAGCTGTTCCTGTTATGAATGACCATCGATCTTCTGACTGCAGGTGGGCTAATAGCAGCCAATAGAACATGATGATCCTGGGCTCCAGTAAATGCCGAGGCAAACTTCCTTTGGATCTCTACATATCAATGCATGCGCGGGCATTATTCCTTAGAAATGATGAAAATCTAAATGGATTGAACAAGTAACCCGGAGCAAAAGTGTAATAAAAATAAGTTTAATAACAATTCTAAAAAATATTCTCCAGAAAGTTTGCCAAAAAAAACCCCAAATCAATGCCACTGCTGTTAACAAAAGAGTCTCCAGTGAAAAGCAGCACTTGCAGGATTTACATTGGCAGCTCCTGAGCTATTATCCAATATCCTCTGTTCTTGCCCAGGTTTCACTGGCTAGTTTTAGGGACATTAAGAAACCTGTCCATTCCGGAAATAAAGTCAATTGTACCTGATTATCACATTTCATTTTCCAAAGTATATCTGTTGTGAATTTCTCCCTCATTGCTGCCTGCAGGCATGTTAAATCTTATGTTTCTGAATAACCAGGTAGTATTGAGGATTGAGATCTCACACTGAGAAATGCAAGGTATCCGAGGATAAATCGCCCACTATATTGAAATCCAGTATCATTACATATAATAGTTGCACATTATTCTCTGGGTAAATAGTTTCCACATAAATTATATGAATTATTTTCAAGAGAAAGAATGTATTCAAGAGATAGATATAGCTCTGAGGACTAACGAAATCTAGGGATATGGGGGAGAAAGCAGGAACAGGGTACTGCTTCAGGATGTATAAGAAAATAACTGCAGATGCTGGTACAAATCGATTTATTCACAAAATGCTGGAGTAACTCAGCAGGTCAGGCAGCATCTCGGGAGAGAAGGAATGGGTGACGTTTCGGGTCGAGACCCTTCTTCAGACTCAAGTCTGAAGAAGGGTCTCGACCCGAAACGTCACCCATTCCTTCTCTCCCGAGATGCTGCCTGACCTGCTGAGTTACTCCAGCATTTTGTGAATAAACTGCTTCAGGATGATCAGCCATGATCATGTTGAATGGCGGTGCTGGCTCGAAGGGCTGAATGGCCTACTCCTACACCTATTTTCTATGTTTCTATTTTCCGTCCTTAAACACAACCTAATCTGACTACTTTGTGGACTTGAAAAATAAAGAAAGAAACAATACTGGTGAGACAATATATTTTTTAGAGCTTCCTCTCTAGAGGCTCAACAAACTGCAGGGGTCGAATAGCAGGTCCATTCAACTAGTTTTTTTTAACTTAAAATCTCAAGAGTAGCTTCAAATCATCTCTTCAAAATTTGTTGTTTTATTTCTAAATACAAGTTTCAGTTGGTGCTGAGTTTTGATGCATCCATGTCCTCGGGAATGAATCAATGTTATAGGATTTTGGTTAGGTTGCATTTGGAGTATTGTGTGCAGTTCCGGTCGTGCCACGATAGGAAAGGAGTGGACGCTTTGGAGATGATACAGAGGAAGTTTGGCTGAATGCTGCCTGGATTAGAGGGTTCCAGCTACAGGGAGAGGTTGGATAGCCTTGGATTGTTTTCTCTGGAACGCAGTTTAGGGGGAGACTTTATAGAAGTATATGAAATTATGAGAGACATAGATTGGGTAGGCAGTCAGAAGCTTTTCCCCCCAGAGTGGAAATGCCCAACACTAGAGGGCACAGCTATAAGGTGAGGGGGTAAGTTTAATGGAGATGTGCGGGGTAAGTTTTTTTTATATAGAGAGCGGTGGGGGCAGTGTTATACGAGAATTTTGCCCGAACAGTCTGTGACCCATAGCGCTGTGGGCATAGCACTATGTTCAAAGCCCATAGTTCTGTGGCTGGTAGTGCTATATTTAAAGCCCATGGTGCTGTGGGTGGTAGCGCTGCAGCTGACAGTTCTTTTGGTTAAATTCCCACGTGCTAAGAGGACAGCGCTCTGTTTAAACCTGTGCGCATCAAACCGGCAGCGCGGTGTGTATTGCTTTGTGCGCCAAGTCTGTGGCGCTGTGTATCGCTTTATGTGCCAGTCTGCGGCTGATAGCGCTTTGCTCCCAAAAGGGGGGGGGGGGGGGGGTCGCTCGGAAGCAGTCCCCTGCCATTGGTTATATTTTGAATTTGGGAGCAGCACTATTGGCCAGGACCTACCGGTGGTTATTTCAACGGCTGATTTCTTACCTGTATAAAGGCAAGCGCCAGGAAGCCATGAGTTAGTTTATGTACGAGAGGGCTTCACCGACGGGCTGAGTCACAATCAGTGGACAGAGGCAGAGAGAGAGATGTGTGCTGCTGTAAAACGGACCCTGCGCATACCAAGACATTTATTGTTTTTGTTTTCTCTTGCCAATAAAACTGATTTGTTACTAAACAACCAAGTGTGCTAGTCAGATCCTTGAACCTGTTCCCTTGAAACAGGCAGATAGTGGTATTTAAGAGGCTTTTGGATAGGCACATGGAAGTGCAGGGAACAAGGGGATATGGATCATGTAACAGGCAGATGAGATCAGGTTAACTACGCATCATGTTCAGCACAAACATTGAGGGCCGAAGGGCTCGTACCTTGCTGTACCTTGTTTAATTTAGTTTAGAGATACAACGCGCACATTGGTCCACCGAGTCTGCACCGACCAACAATCCCCGCACATTAACACTATCCTACACACTCGAGAGGCGATTTATAATTATAATTTACAATTATTTACAATTACGATTTACAAAAGGGGCGTGGCTGTGTTCTGCAGCTGCGGCTCACCGGCAGTCTCTCTGTTTTTGTTTTTTGTTTTTTGTCTATTGTCATCATTTAATGTACGTTTTGTTCTATTTTTAACTTTGTGTATGTGGGGGGTGTTGGGGGGGGTGGGGGAAACCTTTTTTTCTAATCTCCTCCTCAACGGAGATGCGACCTTTACCGTGTCGTGTCTCCGTTCGCGCTACGGCCTAACATCGTGGAGTCGGCGGCCTCCAACTGGGATCGACCTTGAAGACTCCGGTCGCAGGGCCTGAACTTACCATCTCGGAGGCTTCGGCCGTGGGCCCTGCAGACCGCAACATTGGGAGCTCGCAGGTCCCTGGCTGGCGACCGGCTTTTGGGAGCTCCAGCCGTAGCAGCTTCGACCGCCCCGAAGCGCGAGGTACGATCGACCCGCTCGCAGGCCCTTCATCGCCCTGCGTGGCCTGGCCGCGGCACTTTCCATCGCCCGGTGGGGGCTCAGGACCTTCATCGGCCTGCTCGGCTCGGCCCTGGGACTTTCCATCGCCCGGTGGGGGCTTCAAAAAATTGGGAGCCTCGATCACCTCGTGGCACCACGGGAGACGAATGAGGAGATAAGACTTTTCTTTGCCTTCCATCACAGTGAGGGTGTGCCTGGAGCAATCACTGTGATGGCTGTTTGTGTTATAAATTGTATCTGTGTGTCCTGTGCTTTGTGTTGTATACTGCCGGACCCTGATGTGAGAGGACGCTGGCGCTGTTTATTCGCCGCTTCTCCGTTAGGATAGTTTGTCTGTTTGTTTTTATGTTATGATTGTTTTTGTAAAGCGCTTTGAGCTTCTGGTAAGGCGCTATATAAAATAAATGCTTATTATTATTATTATTATTATTATTATACCAAGCGAAATTGCCTACATACCTGTACATCTTTGGAGTGTGGTAGGAAACCGATGATCTCGAAGAAAAGCCACAAGGTCACGGGGAGAACGTACGAACTCCGTACAGACAGCACTGGTGGTTGGGATCGAATCCGGGTCTCCGGGCTGCAAGCGCTGTAAGGCAGCAACTCTACCGCTGCGCCACTGTGCACCCACTGTTCGATGTTCTAAATATTTTTATAAGCGATTTTTATAAACTATCATCTCAAATTAGCTCCAATGGCAATATTTTATCCCTCATCCTACACAGTCCAAATTTGTCTTCGCAGTCACAGCTGAAGTTTGACAAAAGTCAAAATCTGTCTTTTACTTTTGGAAAACATAGAAACATAGAAAATAGGTGCAGGAGTAGGCTATTCGGCCCTTCGAGCCTGCACCGCCATTCAACATGATCATGGCTGATCATCCAACTCGGTATCCCGTACCTGCCTTCTCTCCATACCCCCTGATCCCTTTAGCCACAAGGGCAACATCTAACTCCCTCTTAAATATAGCCAATGAACTGGCCTCAACTACCTTCTGTGGCAGAGAATTCCACATTCACCACTCTCCATGTGAAAAAAAACTTTCTCATCTCGGCCCTTATCCTTAAACTGTGACCCCCCTGTTCTGGACTTCCCCAACATCGGGAACAGTCTTCCTGCATCTAGCCTGTCCAACCACTCCGTGACACATATCGTCTGCCTGATATTTTACTGTCCTAAATTAAAAAACATCTCAAAACCTATTTCTCTGTGCACATTAACTTGGTTATTGGCAACATGTCATTTCCATCTTTCTCGCCATCCATCATTCATGTTAATGTTTCAAATACATCCTTTCAAAAAGAACACATTGTTATTCGATTTCTTTAATCCAGCTTTTTTTCTTCCAGAATTGTATATTTCACGAAACTGCACAAATTCTAATGATCCTATAATAATTTATTTCCTTAGATGAAACATATAACATATAACATATAACAACTACAGCATGGAAACAGGCCTGTCCGGCCCTACCAGTCCACGCCGACCATTCTCCCTGACCTAGTCTCATCTACCTGCACTCAGACCATAACCCTCTAATCCCCTCCTATCCATATACCTATTCAATTTACTCTTAAATAATAAAATCGAGCCAGCCTCCACCACTTCCACCGGAAGCCCATTCCATACAGCCACCACCCTCTGAGTAAAGAAGTTCCCCCTCATGTTACCCCTAAACCTTTGTCCCTCAATTCTGAAGCTATGTCCCCTTGTTGGAATCTTCCCCACTCTCAAAGGGAAAAGCCTACCCATGTCAACTCTGTCCGTCCCTCTCAAAATTTTAAAAACCTCTATCAAGTCCCCCCTCAACCTTCTACGCTCCAAAGAATAAAGACCCAACCTGTTCAACCTCTCTCTGTAGCCTAAGTGCTGAAACCCAGGCAACATTCTAGTAAATCTCCTCTGTACCCTCTCCATTTTGTCGACATCCTTCCTATAATTTGGCGACCAGAACTGCACACCATACTCCAGATTCGGCCTCACCAATGCCCTGTACAATTTTAACATTACATCCCAACTTCTATACTCGATGCTCTGATTTATAAAGGCAAGCATACCAAACGCCTTCTTCACCACCCTATCCACATGAGATTCCACCTTCAGGGAACAATGCACAGTTATTCCCAGATCCCTCTGTTCCACTGCATTCCTCAATTCCCTACCATTTACCCTGTACGTCCTATTTTGATTTGTCCTACCAAAATGCAGCACCTCACACTTATCAGCATTAAACTCCATCTGCCATCTTTCAGCCCACCCTTCCAAAAGGCCCAAGTCTCTCTGTAGACTTTGAAAATCTACCTCACTATCAACTACACCACCTATCTTAGTATTATCTGCATATTTACTAATCCAATTTGCCACACCATCATCCAGATCATTAATGTAAATGAAGTACATGAAATCTCCCCACATCATATATCAAGTAAAATCACCGTTAATTTTTCCTGGTATTGATGTCTATTTGAAACGATATGACTAATTAATCAGTTTAATGTTACCCAAATGTTAAATATGCAAATACAAGCATGGCACAATAGGTTGTTTTCCAGTGTGCTGCTTCAGAATTAAATGAAAAGAGAGTCGATGTTTGAATAAGGAACAATAATATGTGGAAGAATCCTTATGCTTTGAAATTGGGCTATTGATTTTGCACCCTTAATATACAGTCATACAGCATGGAAACAGGCCCTTTGGTCCAACTTGCTCATTCCAACCACGAAGCCCCATCTACACTTGTTCCATCTGCCTGTGTTAGGCCTAGATCCCTCTAAACCTTTCTACCTTTAATATAATAAAGGCATTTTATTCTAACATGATATAAAAATAAATGAAAAAATACTGTCCTATACATTTCAAATGTGATTTCTACACTTGTTGATGGTCGAGATGTTCTGCTGTTAAAATTCTGGAAACCGCTAGGATTCAAATCGTATTATGGGAGTTAAATTAAAGGAATTCAATTCTGAATTCTATGACTTCAGGGCCTACAACGCCCCCCCCCCGGGCCTAATACGGGACAAGGGCGGCCCCGTACGGGACAAACCAATTGTCCCGGCTAATACGGGACAGTTGGCAACCCTAAGCGGAGGGCCTATCCAGCCTGACCTGTCAGGCACATGTTCCCATTCTGCATTTTGCAACACTGGCATTCTTTTGTATGTGCTCTCTCTTGTCACGGTTGCCATTTACTCATTGATCAGATAACCTTGTTTGCAGCTTAACCCAATAATCACTGCCCCAGCAGCTTAGCTATTTTTGTTGCATCTCCCAGATCTAATGAAGGAATTTTGACAGGAAATGTTAACACTGTTTCTCTTCTGACAGATGTGAACTGACCTGCTGAGTTTTTTCCAGCATTTTCTGTTTGACTTTTAGAGTTCCAGCGCCAACTGGTTTTTGGATTTTCAGCTGCTCATTTTATATTGTTTCAGATTTTTATTTCCATGGAAGCCAAAGGAAAAGGCATTGCAACTGAGTAAAATATGCTTCCAATTTGCTGTATCCATTTTACACTCTCAGACAAATGTAAAGAACCCTCATGGCGCTCTAGTCAAAAAATAATTCTATTTTCTATTGCAAAAGTGTTTGTACGCACTTCTACTTGCCAAATACATTTTATATTTATTTGGTGGAGGATATTTATTGCCTTACTCTGACACTAAAAAACTTTGGGGAAAATAAATAAATAAATCTCCAGAAATTCAATGTGTCAGGTTAGATTGGGTAGAATTTAAAAACAGCCATTCATAGCCCAAGATAAAGGTGACACTCTTTCATGGATGTCAAAGTGATGCAACATGCTGAATGTTTCTGAAAAGCTGCTGTCTTTCATAACCGATGAAGTGATCTGTATTACTGTGCACTCATATTTTATTTGCTTCAATGCTAATCCATTCTCATCAGTGCATCTCTGAAAATGTCCTTACCTTTCAAACTACCAGTTATGAAAAACCTATAGCTCCTAATCTTGATTAGAAGCAACATTTGTAACAGGCCCAATCCTGGTCCAGGATTTGAAGGAAAAACAAATAGAAAATGAAATACAATGTTGTAAATTCTGAATGTTTTCTTGTGTGCATTACCATTAAGCAGTTGAACACCAAAGTCCAGTATATGGGCAAGGCCCCACAGATTACAAATTACAATATTAATCATTTTACTTGAGAGAGTGATACAGAAATAATTTCCTTTACTTTTTCCACATTGAAATGAAATTTTAAATATTCGCGTACACTGGCAGAATTGATAAAATGATGTTTAAGCCAAAGGATTCAGCCTCACATGGTGCAATATCTTCCTGAAATTGATTGAATGCAGTAGCCTGGATTACTTTCATCTTCTTGCACATGGTTATTTACGTAGCACAGAACCGTACGGCACAGGAACAGGCCTTTCGACCCCCAATGTCTGTGTAGAACATGATGCCAAATTAAACTAATCTCCTCTGCCTGTACGTTATTCATATCCCTCCATATTAATGTACCTAACTAAAAGCCACTTAAATACCACTATCGTATCTACCTCCACCACCCCAGGCAGCACGTTCCGGATATCAACCATTCTTCGTGTATATCTCTCTGTGCACATCTTCTTTAAATGTTGCCCCTCTCACCTTAAAACAATGCCCTCTAATCTTTTGACATTTCCACCCTGGGACTGTCTGCTCTATGCCACTCATAATTTTACATACTTCTATCAGGTCTCCCCTCAACCTCTGATGTTCCAGAGCAAACAATCCAAGTTTACTCAAGCTCACCTTACAGCTGATATCCACTAACCCATTCAGTATTTTGATACATCTCTTCTGCTACCTCTCCAACACTTTCACATCATTTCTGTAATGGTGGTGACCAGAACTGCACTCAAAACTCCAAATGCAGCTTAACAAAAGTTTCATTAAGCTGCAACATGATTTCCTGATTCTTCTACTCAATGCCCCAGCCTATGAAGGCAAGCATACTATGCGCCTTTTTTTACCACTCTGTCTACTGGTCTTGTCACTTTGAGGGAGCAATGGACTTGGACCCCAAGTATATTAATGCAGTTAAGAACCTTGCCATTAACTGTATACCTTCCCCTTACATTCGTCCTTCCAAAGTGTAACACTTCACACTTGCTCAGATTAAATTCCAGTAAGTAGTGGATTAAAACTTTACATGGAGACTTCAAATCTACAGTCTGAAGATGGGTCTCGACCTGAAACCCCACCTATTCCTTTTCTCCAGAGATGCTGTCTGACCCGCTGAGTTACTCCAGCTTTTTGTGTCTATCCACTCACTGGCTTTGGGTTTGGCCACCTGGATAAATATTGTCACTGTTAAGGGAAGGTTATTAATGATAATCTGATTGACGTAGCTGGGATGGGAATTCATTTTCCACAGGTGTAGCGAATTCGTGCATTTAAAAAAAAAAATCCTAAATCTTTCAAAGTTGGATTATGTACTCAAAGCCTTAAATGCAATTTAATTATAACATTATGTAGTCTGACACCCCTGAGCAGCATGACAGGAGTGTAACACTGTCCAAATGTCAGTCTATGACTATTGGAATCCCAATCTATTGAGTGAAGATTAAAACCCCTGTGGCAGTGTTAATTTAGTCTTAAATTATTTTTCTTCAAGTTTCAGTCTTGGATATTACAAGGGAGTAAACTTAATGTACACACAAAGTTTTCATACTTCTGGATAGGTACTATTCTTCTTTGCAAATGAAGTGCAATGACATAGCAGGATAAGGCAAATCAAGTGTCATTTTTTGTAAAGTCTGAAAAATTTACATTTAAGGATTCAAGTGATGTTGACTCTCCCGTTCCCCAGAACTACATCATGCATTCAGGGGCAGAGATTGAGCATGACATGTACTGTAACGGAATCATAGCCAGCACTAAAATGGCAGGCTCAATCTAAGAGCAAGATCACAGTGGAACACAAGCTTTTAAAGAAATGTCAATGATGTCGGTGTTGCTGGGAATTGCAAGGCTCCAGCTGGGTTGTGTGGTGACAAAGAGTGTCAAGTCAATTTTATTTGTCACATACACATACACGATGTGCAGTGAAATGAAAGTGTCAATGCCTGCGGATTGTGCAAAAAAAAAGTTACAATTACAGCATATAAATTAAAATTAATACAGAAAAAAACATTTAGTCCCTGGAGTTATGATAGTTAATAGTCCTGATGGCCTGTGGGAAGAAACTCCGTCTCATCCCCTCCGTTTTCACAGCATGACAGTGGAGGCGTTTTCCTGACCGTAGCAGCTGGAACAGTCCGTTGCTGGGGTGGTAGGGGGTCCCCCATAATCTTGCTTGCTCTTGATCTGCACCTCCTGATGTATAGGTCCTACAGGGGGGCAAGTGGAGTTCCCATGGTGCGTTCTGGCACTACTCTCTGCAGGGCCTTCCTGTCCTGGGCAGAGCTGTTCCCAAACCAGACTGTGAGGTTGCCAGACAGGATGCTCTCTACAACCCCAGAGTAGAAGCAATGAAGGATCCTCAGAGACACTCTGAATTTCCTCAGCTGTCTGAGGTGGTAAAGTCGCTGCCTTGCCTTACCCACCAGTGCGGCAATGTGTGTTGTCCATGTCAGATCCTCTTTGATGTGGACTCGCAGGTATTTAAAGCTGCTCACCCTATCCACAGTAGACCCATTTATTTCCAGTGGCGTGTACGTCCTTGGGTGTTGAGCCCTTCTAAAGTCCACAATCAGCTCCTTAGTTTTTTTGACATTCAAGAGGAGGCTATTGTCCCGACACCAGAGTGCCAGATCAGCCACCTCCTCTCGGTAGGCCTTCTCATTATTGTCGAAAGGGAGGGAGAGAAACGGCCTTGTAGCCCTTCCTGAACGGCGTGTAGCAGTGGTCCAAAGCTCTATCCCCCTGGTGACAGACGTGATGTGTTGGTAGAAGTTGGGCATGACCTTTTTGAGATTTGCCATATTAAAGTCTCCAGCCACCACCACAGCCGCATCATGGTTTCAAGCATAGATTCCAAGTAATTATCCATCTGCACCAAAAATGATTGTGAACCAGATTTGATTTTGAGGCCCTCGGAACTCATCCATTTAAAATATTTTTCAAGAGACCCAAAACCTCTTCCTTTGTAATATCGACATGGCCAAGAATCTACATACCTCACCCTAAACTCACCATCATCCATGTAATTTTCCTTGGTGAATACTGATGTGAAGTACCCATTAAGAACATTGCCCCACTTTCTCTGGTTCCACAAATACATTCCCTCCTTTGTCAATGGGTGGATCTATCCTTTCTCTTGCTTCCCCCCTTCTCCTAATATACATATGCAACACCTTGGGATTCTCTTTATTGTTAATTGCCAAGGTCATTTTGTGGCACCTTTTAACCTTCCAAAGTGCCTGTTTAAGAATTTTACTGCATCCTTTATACTCAAGGGTCTTCCCAAACTCAGCTGATAATTAATTCCACAGTGTTTCAGCTTCTGAACATACATACGCTTCTTTTTGACTAAAAATTATAATATCTCGTCATCACAAGTGCCTCAACTCTCATCAATTGACTTTTCACAGACTTCCATAGATCAGATAAGAATTTACATTCAAACTCCCTATACTCTCTATCTATTTTCTCCATTTATGTAAATGCTGAAAATGTATTCAGATTACACAATAAAGATATCCATCACTTGACCACTGAGCTGCCTTGAACTATCAACCATGGATCAAGATTAGTATCCATGTTTACTTTATTGAAAATTTTGAGAGAAAATTATAAAAATGCATCATTTGGAAAAGTATTACCATTTGGCACATGAACAGACAAGAACTCAAAGGAAGCTCAAGAAAACTACATTCAGAATGAGACATCTTGACTTCTCTATGGTTTCCACATCAAAACAGAAGATTGGTTCAAAGGGCAGTGGGATCACTTGAACTGTTCCCATTGTTACGTTATCCACAGATTACTGCAATATCTTTGTGGGTCTTAGCTCCCTTTTATAATTTTCAAAACCAGTCATTGTAATCTGAAGTTCCAAGGATCTTTCAAGGACAAAATTCAGCAATTTGCATTCCCTCCCCATTCCCCTAGAACATTATATAGAGTAAAATAATATCTCGATTCATCACGTTCTGCTGACAGGCCAAAAGGTGACACTTGGAATGAACAGCATTATAAAAGAACAAGAACAATTCCAAAATCATCCGGTGTAAAGCAATGCTTCTGTAAGATGGAATAGAAAATACCATAAAAGGACTCTACACATCTGCTTGTGTCCCGAGGTTTATTTCCCAAACTCATCTGATGATTAATTCCACAGCATTAGTAACATCAATACAGTTGGTGCTCAGAACCTCTTGTGGCACCGTATGTTAGGTGATGAGGAGTTATCAGTGCTGTAGCTTGTGCACAGATGGTATCCTACTACTGGCAGCTGCGGCGTACCAACATCTTTAAAAAAAAGATCAAATATATGTCATCAGCACACACCGTTCCATCCCTGCCGATAATTTGAGGTAACACTAAATATCATCCAGCTATTGTCTGAACCAGATGGTTTCGTTATTCATTTATAGGGCTACTTTTCATTAAAATATTCTTGGATAAAATTTTATGCAGATTTAGGAGCTTAAATTGATTATAAATAGAATTATAATTATAACTCAGCCTATTTTAGTCTCTCTTTAGTCCTTTTGCCTCTACTTCTTCTTCAACATCCAGCCCAACAGCATCCAAGATCTTTGGTTCCCTCCACTTTTGGTCACTTTGCATTCCCAATTATACTCCCCAATGGTGGCCCAGCATACAGTTGCTTCAGACTTAAAATTTGCTACTGCCCCCTCAATTCTCACAGCCTCTCTGTCATCCTTTGCATCGCTCCTTTAAAACCTCAATCATATGAAATAATAAGTTTTCAAGTGGTAGGTAATAACTCTTCATGTGGTTCTATCCCACAATCTGATTTGTAATGTTCCAATAACAAACATTTAAAATGCCACATAAATGCAAGTTCGTTTTATTGTTTTCAACGTTCAGACATTTTGCAAATTGCTTTTTGATCAATTTGTACTGGTTGTATGAAGCATGATGCAATTCTAAATGAAGTTAATCATTAGTTAGTTGCCTTGCCACAGCAATCCTTTGGTCCTTCTATTGAATTGATCATGGAATAGTGATTTCGAGAAACACCATTGCTCAGAGCAGTTGTCCTCATGAGGTGCTTCCAACTGACTCAAAACTAAGCTACCACACCAATAGCAAGACCATGTTCGGGACAACCTAATCCATTCATGTCCATATCCTGTGGAGGGCCCATGAGAGGTCTGGTGTGATCAGTTGATCAAATGTTTCCCAAATCTGACCCAAGCAATCACTGCTGGAAATGTATTTAATCTGCAGGCCGCACAGAAGTTATGTATCTCTGCCAGAAAATATTCTTTGTATTTTAAATTACATGAATATTTAACAGCCTTCAAAAAGTGAAAGGTGCATATTGGATTTTCTTTGGTCATGGTTGAACATTGAAAAACAAAGAAATTATTCATCTTTCTTCCAGCCTTCACCATCCTTGCAAAATTAACAGGCTCAATCCAAGAACATCCTTTCTCATTAGCAGACAGACCTCCTGTATTTTTGGCCCTGGACCAATTAAAGCTCCACGTGAAATCAGCATGAACAGTCATTGAAAGGCATGAAATTATGAAAATAGTCTTTGCAGTATAATCTCCTGCTTGATCCATGTCACGTCTTTACATTTACAACAGGTGCAGACAGACAGTTTTTTACTTCCACTGCTGTAGCAGCTATATTTTCAATTCTTGTGCCCCTGACTATCATTAAGCTTTAGCCAAGGTCTACCCCAAACAACAAACATTCACAATTAAATCTCATGGAAAACACAATTAATTGTTACAGATAGAACAACAAAGAATGAAAATGGTGGAATTCTGTGGGTCACAGATAGGATGAAATATGCAATCAATTCAAATATTGCAACTTTAACTGTAGGTCTACTCAAATATCAGTAAATTATATTTTTGCATCCATTTCCCATTTACACAAAGGTTAAAGAATTATCATCATACTCAGGGCTCAGAAAGTTAAACAAAATTAGTTATTGTTCTTGCTTAAAGATGTTACAGCAAAGGGCAAAGTGAACTTAACTTCAGATTGGATTCGCCATCAATGTACATATATGTCACCGACTATCCTTCCTAAAGTTAAACTGGCTTGCCATGAATAATGTTTGTGGTAATGTTTTGGCACTATTTACAATCAGGCTTGCTCATATAGTTTGAAGTGGTCACATACTAATTTCCCAGTAAATGGTGAAAACAGTCAAACTGTTGCTGCAACTTTTATCATGTTTTAACTTGATTGCAGGTAGAATGTATGTACTTCAATTTAAATTTGTGTCTTTGAGAGAAGGGAGTTCCAAGGTGTGAAGGCTTCTATCTTGTAAATCTGTGTTGTAAATACCCAAAAGGATTCTGCAATTTGTTGCAATTGTGAAAGGTACTTATTATGTTCTTGGCTGAAATTCATAAGGTTGTAAACTATATTATTGCAATCATAGTCCATTTCTTTCGCACTTTGCACAACACTAAATTGCTTCAGGAAATAGTATGCCAAGGTTCTATGATGGTTGACAAAATTTCACATACAATTTTTAATCTGTAAACTAGTTTGGTATTAACAGAGTTTGCAATTTTTGCATAGTTTGATGGTGCATTCAGAGAATAAAAGCAAAGGTTCATGAATCAAACAAAATCTGCTGCACAGGTGATTAGACAAGGAAAATGCAGATAGAATATAATGTGGACAACTTTGAGATCATCCATTTTGGTATAAAATAAAGAGTCAGATTCTTCTAAATGGCAAGAGCTTGAAAGGCGTTGGTGTTCATAAAGACACGTGTATGCTTATGTCTGTATGAATCACTGAAATGATTAAGATGCAGTTCAGCCAGCAATTAGGAAGGCTAACGATATGTTGGTCTTTAATATGAAAGGGGTTGATTGCAAGAGTGGAGATGTCGTGCTCCAATTATATATAGAGTCCTGGTGAGATTACAACCAGAATATTGTGTACTGATTGGGTCTCCCTACACAAATAAGGACTTGAAGAAAAATAGGTGATCTCATTGAAATTCTTAAAGGGCACAGTAGTAGCCGACTTGATGTTTACCTCCGGGTCATAGTCACATAGAAACTAGGTGCAGGAGTAGGCCATTCGGCCCTTCGAGCCTGCACCGCCATTCAATATGGTCATGGCTGATCATCCAGCTCAGTAACCTGTACTTGCCTTCTCTCCATACCCCCATGATCCCTTTAGCCACAAGGGCCACATCTAACTCCCTCTTAAATATAGCCAATGAACTGGCCTCAACTACCTTCTGTGGCAGAGAATTCCACAGACTCACCACTCTGTGTGAAGAAATGTTTTCTCATCTCGGTCCTAAAAGACTTCCCCCTTATCCTTAAGCTGTGACCCCTAGTTCTGGACTTCCCCAACATCGGGAACAATCTTCCCGCATCTAGCCTCTCCAACCCCTTAAGAATTTTATATGTTTCTATAAGATCCCCCCTCAGTCTTCTAAATTCCAGCGAGTATGGAACTGGCCATTGCAGACAAAGATGAAAAGAATCTTTTTCACCCAAAGGGTAAAAAATCTTTGGAATTCACTACTCAAGAGACAGTGGAGACTCAGTTGCTCAGTATATAAAGTTAGAGATTATTTAAGGGATAATCTTAAATTTATTTGAGATTACAGGATTACTGTTGGAAAGTGATGCTGAGTTAAGTGAAGATCATGCAACTGCTAATATTTCTTATATTCTTATCTTACGCTCTTACATTGTGACAGTGTTTCACCTTTACATTCAATAATAATGTGCTGTCGATGGTCCAAGTAATTTTATGCCAATTCCATGAGCTATTACACGGTTAACTCTTAAACACTAGTGTATTATCAGGTATTGGGCATGTGAAATCACAGTGGTCCCTAGGCTGTGAAGGATTGCTTACCACTGTGTCTTTGGGCACTGAGCAGCAGAGAAAGATCTCTCGAAAGCCTAAAAACAATCAATACAACTATTACGGTACACTATCTTGCTAGAAATAGAACAGTATTATCAATCTAACCACACCGATTTGATTGCAGTGTCTAGATTACACCACAAAGATAAACAAGATTTTAGATAGGAAGGGACAATAGGTAATGGGAACAGAGATTCGGCCGTATTTAAATGGATACTCAACTTACACTAATAGTTTCTGTTATAAAGAGAGTCAAACAGATGGATCTGCCATCTAAAGGGCATTCAATTTCATAATCCAATTTAAGGGAAAACTACAGAGAAATCAGCACATCTTGATACTGATTATGAAAATTCCAGTTTTCAAATGCAGGGAGATGTTTTTGATTTGTGATGTAGCATACATCTCTACAAAAAAAAAGCAGAAGCAAGTCAATCATTGATATTACCTACTTACACCAAGATATATTTTTGATGTTGAAGTAATTACTTTTGAAGATTTGAATTTTTTTTAGAACTAGCATTATTTGCAGTGAATGTAAGAAAATAACTGCAGATGCTGGTACAAATCGAAGGTATTTATTCACAAAATGCTGGAGTAACTCAGCAGGTCAGGCAGCATCTCAGGAGAGAAGGAATGGGTGACGTTTCGGGTCGAGATCCTTCAGACTGATGTCAGGGGGGCGGGACAAAGGAAGGATATAGGTGGAGACAGGAAGACAGTGGGAGATCTGGGAAGGGGGAGGGAAAGAGAGGGACAGAGGAATTATCTAAAGTTGGAGAAGTCAATGTTCATACCGCTGGGCTGCAAGCTGCCCAGGCGAAATATGAGGTGCTGTTCCTCCAATTTCCTGTGGGCCTCACTATGGCACTGGAGGAGGCCCATGACAGAAAGGTCAGACTGCGAGTGGGAGGGGGAGTTGAAGTGCTCAGCCACCGGGAGATCAGGTTGGTTAAGGCGGACTGAGCGAATGTGTTGAGTGAAGCGATCGCCGAGCCTGCGTTTGGTTTCGCCGATGTAAAGAAGTTGACATCTAAAGCAGCGGATGCAATAAATGAGGTTGGAGGAGGTGCAGGTGAACCTCTGTCTCACCTGGAAAGACTGTTTGGATCCTTGGATGGAGTTGACGGGGGAGGTAAAGGGACAGGTGTTGCATCTCCTGCAGTTGCAGGGGAAAGTGCCAGGGGATGGGGTGGTTTGGGTAGGAAGGGACGAGTGGACCAGGGAGTTACGGAGGGAACGGTCTCTGCGGAAAGCAGAAAGGGGAGGGGATGGGAAGATGTGGCCAGTGGTGGGGTCCCATTGTAGGTGACGGAAATGTTGGCGGATGATTTGTTGGATACGCTGGCTGGTGGGGTGGAAGGTGAGAACGAGGGGATACTGTCCTTGTTACGAATGGGGGGAGGGGGAGCAAGAGAGGAGCTGCAGGATGTAGGAGACCCTAAATGGAAGAGGGGAAGCCCCGTTTCCTGAAGTATGAGGACATCTCTGATGCTCTAGTGTGAAACACCTCATCCCGGGCGCAGATGCGGTGTAGACGGAGGAATTGGTAGTAGGGGATAGACTTTTTGCAGGAGACAGGGTAGTCCAGATAGCTGTGCGAGTCAGTGGGTTTATATAGTTCCTCTGTTCCTCTCTCCCTTCCCAGATTTCCCTCTATCTTCCTATCTCCACCTATATCCTTCCTTTGTCCCGCCCCCCTGACATCAGTCTGAAGAAGGGTCTGGACTCGAAACGCCACCCATTCCTTCTCTCCTGAGATGTTGCCTGACCTGCTAAGTTACTCCAGCATTTTGTGAATATTTGTAGTGAAACTCATTAGGACTGCAGACTGTATACCACCAGGCCAACGTAACTAAATTAAACTTTACACAATTCTCAACGATATAAGAAAGCACTTGTCACCTGAATAACAGAAGAGTAAAAAGTTGGCACATTAAAGCTGCATTTGCGATTAATCTATAATTGATGAGCGCAAGATTTAAGAGAAATAGAGTTGTAAATTCTCAAGGCACAACATCAGGTTAAAAGCACTTCTTCATTGGCATAACATAATGTAAGATACGATGTCATTTGCTCTAACAATCACTGCCAGACCCTCAGTTCTACTTTCAAGATAATTCCTTGGTTCCACTTTCAATAGAATATATCAAGGCACTGAGGGACCAAGTGGCTTCCTGTTAAAAGCATTTTTTAATGCAAGAAAGGGATGCCAATCATTGTGGGATGGTCCATAAAACTCTCAGACTGGAGACATAAGAGACTGCAGATGTTGGAATCTTGAACAAAATACAAAGTGTTGGAGTACCTCAGTATGTCAGGCAACACATTGGGAGGGAATGCACAAGCAACATTTTGGGTCAGGACTTTTCTTCAGACTCAACAAGGGTCCCAACCTGAAATGTTACCTGTCCATTCCCTTCCCAGATGTTGGCTTACCCACTATGCTCTTTCAGCATTGTGTTTTTTGTTAAATCCATTTACAGGTGCCTGTGCAAAGCTAGTATCCATAAGGTTATAAGGTCATAAGTGATAGGAGCAGGATTAGGCCATTCAGCCCATCAAGTCTACTCCGCCATTCAATCATGACTGATCTATCTCTCCCTCTTAACCCCATTCTCCTGCCTTCTCCCCATAATCCCTGACAACTGTACTAACCAAGAATTTATCTCAACCTTAAAAATATCCATTGACGGCCTCCACAGCCTTCGGTGGCAAATAATTCAATAGATTCACCACCCTCTGACTGAGGAAATTCCTCTTCATCTCCTTCCTAAAGGAACGTCCTTTAATTCTCAGGCTATGACGACGAGTCTTAGACTCTCCCACTCGTGGAAACATCCTCTCCACATCCACTCTATCCAAGCCTTTCACTATTCGGTAAGTTCCAATGAGGTCCCCTCTCATCCTTCTAAACTTTAGCAACTACAGGCCCAGTGCTGTCAAACGCTCATTGTCTGTTAACCCACTCATTTCTGGGATCATTTTTGCACCCTCTCCAGAGCCAGTACATCCTTCCTCAGATAAGGTGGCCAAAATTGCTCACAATACTCCAAATGTGGCCTGACCAGCACCTTAGCGAGCCTCAGCATTACATCCCTGGTTTTTGGGATGTAGGTGTCCCTAGCACACCTATCCCTATTCCCCTCAAGAAAATGACTGCAAACTGCAAACAGCCTTCTGGAACCACTATAGTTCTGTTAGTGAAGGAATTCCCAGGGAGCTTTTGAATAGCATGTTCCCCGATTGAGACCCAATTACAATGAAGGAATGACAATGGATCTCCAAGTCACAATAGTGCACAACTATTGTTCAATTATTGCAGGTTTGGGAATGCTAGTGGGAGAACCCATGACGAGTGAAAGATTTAATTAAATTGGTTTAGTAATTGTTGCTATGGAAACAAAGGTAGTTAATTCATTCATGAGCCGGTGGGGGTAAATGGGGAGAAGGATTCTGCAAACCAAGCGAAGTAAGCAGCAAAATTGCAGCAGCTAACAAATAAGTATGAGATTTTAAAAAACATGCGAATGAGTAATCTCTTCAAATAACAAAAAAACCCCAGCAATTCAAGAGGTCAATCGATTATAAAAGTAGCTCTGAAGATTCTCCAGCTACAACCTGGGTGGACTCAGGGTCTTCAATGAAAACTAAAGCAGGCCATAGCCTTCTACTTAAGACCAGCTCTGAGGAATGGTCTCAATCCAAAACGCCACCTATTCCTTTTCTCCAGTGATGCTGCCTGACCCGCTAAGGGTCAGGCAGCATCACAAATCTCGAATCTCCTGAATTCAAGATCCGCCTTGTGTACAAGCATCATAAACATGATCTTAAAGGGAGAAGAGAAAGATAGAGGCAAATGAAATAATTCCAAAGTATCTGAAGACAAGGTTAGTAACAGTGGACTAGTAAAGTGGATTGACAGAAATGAAAGGATAGAGGAACTGAGTAAAAAAGTGAAGTTGGTTTGATAGTTTAGCCATGATCGCAATGTATGACAGAACGGGCTTGATTAACTGTATGCCCTATTGGTGGTCCTGTTATGTTCTTTGAGCAAGCTTTTATTCACACCTAATAAACTTCTTGGCAGCATCATTTATTTCTTTGTGTATTTGTGAACGGTCTTAGAATATTAAAAAGGCACTATGTAAATGAAAAAGTGCTGTTATTGTGGTTTACATCTGGGTGGTTCATTTAGATGTTAATTTGCTTGGAATTAGTTGAAAAAGTGCAAATTAAAATAACATCACAGCGTACGGAGTTAAAATTCAAAATCAACTCATGAAAAAACCGAGTTCCTATCCGTAACATATTTCCATTCAACTTCCCCCTAAATGATCAAATACTATGGTACATTCGTGGATTCAACCAATGGAGAAAATGCACAACTCTCTAGGAGCATTTTAATGACAGAAGCATCCTATGATAATATTATGCTATTCCACATTACATCTTTTCAAAAATTTCGTAAGGTGGTCAAGTTGGATCACAAGACATCATGTACAATTGCCCTGGTAGTGATTCCGAACTTTGTCAGATGCTGTAGAACAGAGCATTTACAATATAAGGTTTTATAGTATCTGCAGTAATTGGGTTTCAAATCAGAATCAGATTGCAAACAAAGAACAATTTACATGTCCACCAATAAATATTCATTTGGGCAAGTGCACCTGTCAGCAGAGCTTACTTAGATCAACTTGCCATCCATTACAATAAAAGCAGGAGTTCCAGCTGCAAAATAAAACAGGCACTTTTTCATTGGTAATGCATTTGAAATTCTGAACAACAAAAAAATCAGTAGAGCCAGCTGCTACTTGATTGATACAAAATTGCATCTCATGTGGAGGAAATAATTAAAGAAATGGTAGGTCGTATGGAACCCTAATCAGAAGTATGAACTACCTGCCACTTTGTCGACAAAGCTAGTTTATCATCTAAACTGCGTGCTTGCAGCAATGATTTCGTGCATGGACTTGGCAAGAAATCTAATACAGAGCATTTCAGGAGGACTCCAATTTGTAGGAAAAGATTACTTCAGTTGTGATGTGATGGAAAAGAACTTCTTGCATTTCTTTTTTATAAATTGCAGAAAAAGGCTGAAATTATGGCTCCACTGGAGAAATGCAAGAGGCGCTGATTCTAAGTTACAATTATAATGTTCATCATCAATATAAAAATCCAAGGTTTGTGTTCCACATTTGAAAACACTGCTTTCATCATTTCAGTTCTGTTTATGCAATAAAAGATGCATTTGCAGCACCAAATTTGTTTAAAAAAAGTTTTTTTCATATGAAATTTGACAAACAGAGGAGGTAGAAAAGCTTGTGGAAGGATGCAAGTTTAATAAGGAGGAAAAGAGAGCAGGAAGATTTAGAAAAGGATTTGTGGAGTTTGGGGATTTGGCTGCCAAATATATGCCTGTCAATTACGTTGTAATTAAACCTGCAAATGACACAGAAGCCATTGCTAGAGAGTACAGAATCTCGAAAGGATTATCCTCTTGTGGAGATTACGGAGATAGTAAAGGCCAAGGCAGAATCTGAAAACAAAGGTGGCAATTCAACAATTAAGGGACTGTTTAACTAGATCATAACACATAACAAGTGTGAAACTGATGGATAAAGTGAACTCTCTGAGTTGAGGCATGGCAGCTAAATTTTGGATGATTTTTAGTTTATTGAGTTACGAAAGAGGCGAAAGATTCTGGAATCTGGAACAAAAACAAAATGCTGGAATTAAGCAGTTAAACAGCATCTGTAGAAGCAAAAGGTGCAAGTTAACATTTCACGTCAAGATGCTGCTTCAGGGAACTGGAAAGATTGAGAAAAGGGGATAACGTTGAACTAGTGTAAACAGGTGAGCGATGGTCAGCATGGACTCTGGGAGCTGATGTGCCTGCTTCCATGCTGTATCTTTCAATCAATCAATCAATCAATCAATCAATCAAGATTAACGGTAAGAAAGGCAAGAATACAAAGTGAGATGAAAATTACATCGTATCTCTATTCCAAAGTTACAACAATCTGGTTCAATTGCTGGCACATACCAGACAGAAGGATATTATCAGTTGTATGGGAACAAATTCTGTGATAAGATTCTAAGACGATAGTTGTAGCCTTCCCAATTTTTAAACAAAGAAAATTGCTGCCAAGACATTGGGCAAACTTGTGCCAATTTGAGAGAGTGAGATGGTCAGGAAAGGAGGTGGCAAAATAAAACTGATTGCTCCAGGCATACATGTGGAAGTTTCTCAAGGGGAGCGCATACATAAGAAATGGGAGGGAGCCCAGAGTTAATCCACAGGGAACACCATAGGTAATACTGTGATTGCACAGAGGTTGCAGGTGATCCTCTAGTTACAATTGGATAGATAAAGCCTAGTAGAAGTGGTCATACCCAGCTGGATAATAGTGCTGAAATGTTGGTGGAATGTGTGTGGTCACCCTATTTTAAGTCGCAGAAAGCTGAAAAATAGAGGCATAATAACCCTCATTACAATTATTGGAAACTTTGATATAAGGATTTTTTGGGTAGCATGGTAGATGTGGAAAATTATTTAGAATGATTCAAATAAGGAGTTCCTGGAACTAACACCTTACAATGAGAACCGAGGATGCAACAGACTGAGCTAAACATTTTTTCAACGTTATTTACTGAAGGGGCGATAAATTCAGTTCCTTTCCACCTACTGCAGGAAAATCTCTTGTAAATAAGGAACAAACGAAAGTCAATGTGTTTATCTCCCTAAATTCCCTCTTGCAACATTTTCTTACGAACATGGAGCTGCTCTGATATTGAAACTGATTTTAATATTATCATGGAGGTCCAGTAACAGTTTGTTGAATCCTAAGATTTGCAGGATCGTCTCTCTTATCCCATTAGCTCATAAATTCAGTTCCCTTGTATGTGTGAGCATACAGCTGGAATAAGCAAGTGCAATTGCTGGTTGATTACTCACAACACCAGGTTCAAGAATCCAGTAATAAACTATGTGTATATAAGGCATGTAAGTAGTTCTCATGAGAATTGTTTACAAATTCAAGCTTATGGCATAATATAGAAGGGTGGAAATGGATCATCATTTAGTAAATAGACCGAGTGACTTTGACAGCACTATCTTACTCCGCGGATTATGTGAGAACTTTAGGCTTTTTGGGAGATAAATATTAATAGAAAGGAACTGCAGATGCTGGTTTAAACCGAAGATAAACACAAAATGCTGGCGTAACTCAACGGGACAGGCAGCTTCTCTGGAGAGAAGGAATGGGTGACGTTTCGAGTTGAGACCCTTCTTCAGACTAGTCAGGGGAAAGGGAAACAAGAGATATAGACAGTGATGTAGAGAGATATAGAACAAATGAATGAAAGATATACAAAAAAGTAACAATGATAAAGGAAATAAGCCACTGTTAGTTTGTTCAGTGAGAACGAGAACCTGGAGCCGCTCAGTCCGCCTGGACCTACCTTATCATATCATATCGTATCATATATATACAGCGCGGAAACAGGCCTTTTCGGCCCACCAAGTCCGCGCCGCCCAGCGATCCCCGCACACTAACACTATTAACACTATCCTACACACTAGGGACAATTTTTTTAAACATTTACCCAGCCAATTAACCTACATACCTGTACGTCTTTGGAGTGTGGGAGGAAACCGAAGATCTCGGAGAAAACCCACGCAGGTCACGGGGAGAACGTACAAACTCCTTCCAGTACAGCACCCATAGTCAGGATCGAACCTGAGTCTCCGGCGCTGCATTCGCTGTAAAGCAGCAACTCTACCGCTGCGCTACCGTGCCGCTCCTGGTTGCCAAAGACTTTAATTCCCCTCCCCATTACCACACTGACCTTTCTGGCCTCGGCCTCCTCCATTGTCAGAGTGAGGGTAAGCACAAATTGGAGGAACAATCTCATATTTCGCTTGGGCAGCTTACAACCCAGTGGTATGAATATTGATTTCTCTATCTTCACATAATCCCCTGCATTCCCTCTCTCTCCATCCCTCCCCCACCCAAGTTGCACCAGATTCTCATTCTCACCTAGCAAACAGTTAACAATGGCCTGTTTTCTTTATCATCGTCACTTTTTTGCATATCTTTCATTCATTTGTTCTATATCTCTGATAAAAATGTATAACTCTGTAAAAATGTGCAATAAGCACAAGAAAAATTCATGACACAATTCCCAGACCACATTCACTTCAAGCTCTCTCACCAGTTCTCTTTCATTTGCGTCCTTTGATACTTCCCTAACAAGATCATGTGGCACAGTGAGACATAATCTATCTGGTATTTGGCCATTGGTGTAAACAGCTAGCAAGCCAAATAATAGAATAACTTTAAATAAGATCATGTAAATTTAAGATTTTAAGCAGATACAAAAAACAGCTCCAAGCAAAAAGGTCAAATGATGGGTGAGGCAGATTAATAATTGGAAACCCACAAGCTCATAGTTTAGCACAACATCCAATCTGCCAATAAAATCTATTAGGATTGGTCTTTGAGCGCAACTGATGCAGTATTTAAAGAAGCACTCGACCTCAACTGAATAAGTAATAGGATTAATCTGTCATTCAACTGCTTGAGATGCCAAGAGAATTTTCAATTTCTAGATTGTCTCTAACTGACATTTCTTATTTGCTTACTCTCAATGAGCTGGAAAGTCTTATCATAGGTGCTATTATCACTGGTGTCATTTTAATTGAAGGCACCATTGGAATAAGAGAAAGAGCAGGAGCCTCAGCGATCAGACTGAACAGTAACAGGGCCTATTAACAACAGCGGGAGACACAAGAAATTGCAGATGCGGGAATCTTGAGCAAAAAAACAAAATGCAGGAAGAACCCAATGTGTCAGGCAGCATCTGTGAAGGGAATGGACAGATGATGTTTTGGGAGGGGGATATAAATGAAAGGGAATAAAAAGGAAATGCATGAGTTGGGGATGGGAAATGAGTGTTTGAAGGATGGGGAAATAAGGTGGAGTGGCTGGGGTGGGGGTAGGAGTGAGATTTGGTTGGAGAAATGGATGCAAACCTCGGGGAGGGAGCACAGGAAAGAGAGAGGGTTAGGGGGTTATTACTTGAAATTGCAGAATTCAATAGTTCATACTGTTGGGTTGTAAGCTACCCAAAGAGGGTTGTTCTTTGGTGGCTA
Source organism: Rhinoraja longicauda (assembly GCF_053455715.1). NCBI lineage: Eukaryota > Metazoa > Chordata > Chondrichthyes > Rajiformes > Arhynchobatidae > Rhinoraja > Rhinoraja longicauda. Next base: position 41,911,692 of record NC_135969.1, read on the forward strand.
TATCTAACTCAGAGTGTGGAAGCCAAGCATAATTTTCTTGGAATGTACAGTACATTGCAAAGATGCATTTCTTCATGCAGGTTGTTGCATATCTCTAAAGCTGAGATACTGGTTGATATCTGCCACACATCCTTTCAACTCACTGGAGTCCCTTTCCCTGCCAACCCTTTTAACTCACAAATGCTCTGGAATACCCATGTTCTCTTTAAACTGACCAGGATCCTGATTCCCACACTCCCTACTTATCAAGTACATTAGAAAATCATATTACCAAGGAACATCTAAAAAAGGGAAGTAAAAGTTTATTGGGATATTAATAGGAGTGATGTTCAATTGTCCAGAAATCTACCAGTCCAAAGTCCCAAGCATGCCAGATTATCAGAGCTTTACGGTACTTGGTCACTAGTGGTTTTCTGAAATCTAATGGTAATTTTCCCAAAATCTTCCCAATGTGCAGTATATAGTTGAATCAAACTGTTTACCAATGCACTGTCTCCTTCTACTACAACCCCATCTCTCTCTCTAGCTTCAACAATCAGCAAGAGACTCGGGAACTTGCAGCTTCTATAATGTACAGGGTATTATTTTACTACATTATTAAGTATTAGTACGCAAGTCATTTTGGGATTAGAATAAAGCAAGTCTGTGCAAGGTCGCAGGCAGAAATCTTAAAGCTATGATTCTGCAAGCCGTCACAATTCTCAATATTCAATCTTCCACCAGACTAACCCGATAATTATGGCAGTGCATACATGCCTCATGACATTGAGATAATAAAAAGATAAATAATTAACCATGCGATAATCAACAGTGCCCAGCAAAGGTTAAAAGGGCAACTCGGCTATTTATATGACAAGAGTTGTTTTCCAAGCCCAAATATTTGCTATTTCTCAGCCCTACCCCAAGAAAGTAAGAAGCAATCTGCAAAGTAATTGCTGATAACAAGGTTTTGACCTGAAATATCCACGATTTTTGTTTTCACAAATGCCGTAGACATGCTGAATGTTTTAAACATTTTATGCTTTCATTTTAAATTTCATCTATGGTTTTCTTTTATTTTTAATCTCATACTATGTCTTGCAATATTTAAAATGGAACGAAAAATAAAATAAAGTGCAATATTTTGGTCCCACCATAATTTATGAAATAATCCCCAATGCAGTCCAACTTTACCACCTTAAAATAAAGAATGGCTCAACTAGCTTTACATACAACATTAAAGTTTTGAGGTATATAAAACAATGCTTCTCTTGGGATGTTACTCCCATGAGAATTAAACACCTAGGGGTCAAGTGAATTACTAAAAATGAAGTGGAACGTGGACTGAAGTGGAAACAAGAAGCTAGTTTCTGCAATAGCAAAGTTTATATTTAACCATATTGTCTGTTTTATTAACTAATTTCATCAACTCAAAATTTTCACTAAGTATTCAGAAATAACAGGAATGCAAACATTTCCCCAAAACATTTTTAGAGTTGTGAGCTTTGGCTAACTTTGGAATTATAATTACATTTGTAATTTTATTCAAGAATACTCCTTCATGAATAGCAATGAGGATTTTAATTTTTTTCCACAGAGAACAACAAGCAATAAAAAAACTGTCTGGTGCACCAAAAAACAAATGCCGAATGCATCAAAAATGGTGGTGTAAATTTTGATTTCATGCTCACCCAGTCACTTTAAATGTTTGGTAATTAAATGCAGTTGTGGACCTAAAAACACATATTTATGTAACAAGATTATGATTTGTAAATGGCTCCTTACATACAAGCGATGAAGAATTTAATTGAATCTTTAAATGAAACAAATCATTTAAGTGTATTAACATATATTTTGCATTATATAGATCATAAATTCAGGATGGGAACTTTAAAAATCTATCATTGATTTCTGGTAGTTGATGAGTGTGTTCTTAACACCTTAAAGAAAGTGACTGCAGAGATGTGGGTGGATTTACTATAATCCATTGAAATTTCCTGGATGCCAGAGGGGTTTCCTGAAAGGTTTGGAAAATTGAGAGTGTAATGCCCCTTTTCACAAAAGGATGAAGACAGCAAGCACAAAAAAATATATAGGTCAGTTGGCTTAAATGCTGGAATCCACTATTAAAGATATACGGGCAAGACATTTAAAAAATCATAAGGCAATCAAGCAGAGTAAAGAAGGTTTCATGAAAAGGAAATCAGATGCAACAGATTTGCTGTAATTATTTGAGGGTGTGACAAACTGGGTGGATAAAGATAAATCAGTAGATGCAATGTATTTAGATTTCCAGAAACGATTCACATAAAAGCTTCCTACAAAAGAGCACACAGAGCTCGGAGTAATTGTCTAGGAGTACTTTGCCTTGTCTAGGAGAGTGTCTATAACGAACAGAAAACAGAACGCAGGCATCAATGGGTCATCTTCATATTGACAATTAATAATGTGTAGAGTATCACTGCATTGGGGTCTCAACTATTTATAACATGTACTTGGATGGATCATCTGAGTGTACATCGCCAAATCTGCTGATGAAAATTGTATTTTTAAAGCATGGGACTCAAGTGTGTGTGTGGCACAGCAGGTAACTCTGCGACCTCAGACTCAGCATTCTTGGTTTGATCCTGACTTGAGGGCTGACTGTGGGAAGTTTGCAAATTCTCCCTAGGGTGAGGTGGGTTTCCCCTGGGTGCTGCACTTTCCTCCAAATTTCATAGACATGCCAGTTGTTAGTTTAATTGGTTCGCAGTGTTTAGAATTAGGAGAGAGTTGATGGACAATTGGAAGAGAATAAGCTTCAGGGAAATAAGTAGAGGAATGGGACTGATGGGATTTCTCTGAAAATCAGCGTGAATTCATTGAATCAAATGATCTACGCTCATTATTATTAAATATGAGAGGCCAAATAAATGTTTAAAACTGAAATAAGCTCTATGGCTCATCATATCTGTTTCGATTCTTCATGAGCAACCCAAACATGTTCACACTCTTTCCACATCATTAAAGCTATTATGTTTTTCCAAAAGTAAAATATTAAAGTAAAACCGAAAATATAGGAAGTAAACATCTCTGGTAATGTCTTTTGTGAAAACAGCTACATTAATGCATTTCTTGCAAAATTCTGAAATCCAGTGGTCTTTTCACAATCGTATTTTTAGCTCTCACTGGCTCAATTTCATTAACTTTGTAACTTGATGGCTTTTGTCATTAGTTATTTCAGTTAACCCTCTGTTTCTGTCGAGAAAGGTTCTGAAAGGTATGTTCGTCCTGCATTGGCTTGCCTCAGATTTTACACTTCAAAGTTTCTCTTTAGATTATTTATATTTTTGATTCAGTTTGAGAATATCTGTTTGGCCAAGGGACTGGATAGTGCACAATTGCCCACCAACCCAAAACCATGACTTCCTGCGTGAGAGTGATGGTATGGCAGACAGGATTCTGCATCTATCCTGTGAGGATGAGCATATCGGAGTGACAATAGACACATTCTGACAACGGATCATGAGGATCCCAAAGCTCAACCGTCATAGCCCACATTGTTGGATGAACATATATATTAGCTCTGATCTCCACCTTCTGTGTTAATGCACGCACAGGTGCTGGAATTAAGGACCGGCTAGAAGCATAGTATTCTAAAGCATGCCTCCCCACACAAAGTATGATTCATTCTGTTGCGTATTGTACCGTGAATTATGTTTGGTTATTCAAAAATATTAGACAAATGTATCAACTTTTGATTTCTATAATAAATTGCATCTAAACAGGTTTGAAGTCATTCTTTGAAGCCAATGTTATTAATAATTTAGCTTTCTTCCTTCCTCAGAATTATCCAACCTTGCCATCTTAATACATATTACACCACTGTACTCATTTAATTGAACAACAGTGTGCACAATAATCACAGTTGGACAGGCTAAAATTTATTGGTCAAAGAAATAAAAACAAGATGTTCAATGTGTTTCTTGTTTATTGGTAAAAACAAAAATAAATCTAGACACTTAAAAAATAAATCTGTCTAACGCATTTCTCAATTATCTTTTCCACATATATGCTTGCTGTCCCAATTTGGTTAAAGATTTTCTCTGATGCATATATTTAATTTGTTACTGAAACCAGAGCCTGTAGAAAGCAAGGCCTGATTTTGTAACCAAGCATTGAGTTTTCTCTTAATCTTTCTTTCCAAAACATTTCACCTATATTGGGATACATTCCAGAGAATGGCAGGTTGAATTCTTGTTTACATAGCAAACTGCTTGAACTCCCTCTGCAACATTTCAAAACTACGTTATTGAGGCCATTCCATAAAGATGGAATTCCAATGTGTTTTTATTGTCACATGACCGAAGTGCTAACACACAGCAAAATTATTTTCTTACAAACAGTCCAGTAGAGTATTGCCATACCCCTGATTAGCAAGTGTAGAAAAATAGTGTACAGATCCCATGTGCAAGAGGTGCACGTGTTGGCGGTTTGGTGGCTTCCCTCTGCAGTCTACCGGGTCCTGCATTCGGCCCGGCAAGGAGGCTTCTGGGAACTTCGCCCGCACGGCTCTCTCATGTGCTTTTTACTAATTTCAAGATTTCCTCTTATTCCCCTCAATATCTGCTTTGGTACTTGGAAGTCAACATGTAATTTCCTATATTTCCTTACCACAGGATATCTCAAAACCATCACTCATCTCTTCTTATATTCAGCATGCTTATCTCTTCCCCCTCCAACCTCTCCAAATGTTCCTTTGCGCCAAACATTAATTAAGTCAAAATCTATCTGATTCACAGTCATCATTCACCTGATATTTGCACAGCAACTTAATTTAAAAAAATGCTTGTTACTTACAATGTTCCAACACAATTTTTCAAAAAGGTGCAACTTAGCGACCGTCCTCCAGAGGGAGATTTATGGAGGTTGCCAGGCAATATTTATTTGCATATCCATCGGCATAAAACTGGTGCAAACAGCTGAATTGGCAGAACTCTGCACTGCTTTGAAAATACATGATTGATTCTGCGTTTCTCTGCAGAATACGGAGATACGGGTAGGTAAACACTCTTCCTGTGTTCGTTTTTTTCTCTCATTTTGCTCTCAAACTATTTCACAATTTTCATTGTATTTGGTCAGAATTAAGTACCAGTTTCTCACCAGTGCTTGCACAACCTCATTTATCTAATCATACTGATCGATGGGATCTGCAACTTTTAATGGAGCTTCTCCATTTTTCAACTTCTCACGTTATGGACAAGGAGGCAATTCTTGAGAACGACTGACAATCGTGATATTGAAATATTGAGATCAGAATCATCTTGCTGCTGCCAAGTTAGCGACTGAGCAATCAGACTGTCACATTGATATCCCCCCACCCGCACACTTTCCTGAACTGGGACTACTGGAGGCGGACAACGCGTTGCCAGGAGGTGCGCAAAAGATGGTGGAGCGTGAGGAGGAGGAGGAGAGCAGCCGCCATCTTTCTACAGTCGCGACGGGCCGTTTGTGGAAGCGGCCGCTGAAGGAGGAGGAGAAGCTGTCCGCTGGTGCTTGTGTGCGGTAGTGGACGGTAGCGGGGACTCGAGGACGCCGTGGGTTGAAGGGACGGAAGGGAAGGATGAGTGGACCATCAGTCCGACCATCTCCCTCCTGCTCGGAGTGTCCCCCAGGTGTGGGAGTGGGGAGAGTGAGGGGAGAAGAGAGAAGCGAGGGGAAAGAAGAGAGAGGAGAGGGGAGCCCCTGATTGCGGGCGGACGGCTCTGCTAATGGTGTCCATCTTGTTTGTGTGAGTGAAGAGAGAAGCCGTGCGTGCCCTATGGTGAAGTCATACGCACAGCACTTTGAAAAAATGTTTTTAGCAATGAAAGTTTTAAACTTTAAAATGTCTCTAACTTAAAAAATATAAGACCAATTTGAATAAAACTTGTTATAAACAATCGCCAGGAGAGTGGTGATTAAGCTGGCACTAAAATTGTGGCGCTATGGTTTACCGTTTTGGCTGCAGGTGCACATGTCCACAACCAAATTTCAAAATCTCAGAGATATATGCATATATATATATATATACACACACACACAAGATGAGTTTTAGTAGTGTGTGTATATATATATATATATACCTCACTCAACACGTCAAATTTCCCACCCATAACCGTGGGCACATTCTGGACCTTGTCTGCTCCACTGGACTAAATCTACATCACCTCTCTGGCTCCGTCCGACCCCACCCTCTCTGATCACTTAGCCATCACCATGTCTGTCAACATTCCCACCCCAGCTCCAAAGCAAAAACGCAAAATCAACTTCCGTAAGCTGAACTCTGTTTCACCTACCTCGCTCTCATCCTCCCTCTCTGAAATAATGTCCGCCTCTCCCTTCGTTGACCTCCACAGCCCATCTGATCTCACTGACTACTACAACCGCACTCTCTCCTCCTGCCTCGACCAGCTTGCACCTATAAAAACCAAAACAGTTTCCTTCACCCACTCTGCTCCCTGGTTTACCCCTGAACTCCGCATGATGAAAACTCATGCCCGGCAACTTGAAAGACTCCGCAACAAAACAGGTCTCACAATTCACTCCCAAGCCTACAAAGACCACCTGCAGCACTACAAAGATGCCCTCTCCCGCGCCCACTCCACCTACTACTCTCAAATAATTCACTCTGACTCCGGAAACCCAAAAACACTCTTCTCTACACAATAAACAAACTCCTCAGCCCCCTGGACACCATCTCCCAATCATTCACAGTTGACAAATGCATCACTTTCCTTTCATTCTTCCAAAGCAAAATAGACAACATCTACAGCACCTTAACCACCAACGCACCTGCTCCCCCTCAAACCACCTGCCCCCCCTTATCCTGTCAACCCCTGCCTCAGTTCTCCCCAGTCTCCACCACCGATCTCTCTGACCTCTTCACAGGAATAAAAACTGCCACCTGCTCTCTGGACCCCATCCCCTCCAGCTTTGTCAAGGCCTGCCTTCCTGCTCTCTCTCCACTTATCACTGCAATAATAAACTCCTCCCTGTCCACTGGCATCGTCCCGCCATCCCTCAAAATTGCTGCTGTCACCCCCATTCTGAAAAAACCTGGTCTAAACCCTGACACCCCAAACAACTTCAGACCAATCTCCAACCTACCCTTTCTGTCCAAAGTTTTGGAACGTGCTGTAGCTTCCCAACTCAAACACCACCTCTCTACCAATAACCTGTATGAAACTTTCCAATCCGGATTCCGCTCCAACCACTGTACTGAAACTGCGCTCCTCAAAATCACAAACGACATTCTCCTCTCCTCCAACGCTGGCAACCTCAACATCCTCATCCTACTTGACCTCAGCGCCGCCTTTGACACCATAAATCACTCCATTCTCCTCACCCGACTTGAAACCTCCTTTAACATCACCGGCACAGCCCTATCCTGGTTCAAATCTTACCTCTCTGACAGACACCAGTTCATCTCCATTAACAACTGTAAATCCCCCACCGCTCCCCTCCCCCAAGGTGTCCCCCAAGGCTCAGTCCTTGGCCCCCTCCTCTTCATCCTCTACCTGTTCCCCCTTGGTCAATTAATCCGCCGTCATGGTCTCAACTTCCACTGCTTCGCCGATGATATCCAGCTCCTCATCTCCACCAAGTCAATCTCCCCCACCACACACTCTACACTGACAAACTGCATCACTGAAATAAAATCTTGGCTTCAATCAAATTTCCTCAAACTCAATTGCAACAAATCTGAAATCATCATCATTGGTCCAAAAACGCTCACCAAATCCACCCAAAACTTCATCCTCAACATTGATGGTCTCCCAGTATCCACCTCCACTCACATCCGAAATCTTGGAATCATCTTTGATCAAACCCTCTCCTTCGACAAACACATCAAACACATCACAAAGACAGCCTTCTTCCACCTCAAAAACATTGCCCGTCTCCGTCCATGCCTCTCCTCCACAGCTGCAGAAACCCTCATCCACACCTTCATCACCTCCCGTCTGGACTACTGCAACAGCCTCCTCTATGGCGCACCCTCAAAAATCATCAGTAAACTTCAATACATTCAAAACTCCGCTGCCCGTCTACTCACCCACACCCCGATCCGTGACCATATCACCCCCGTCCTTTACAAACTCCACTGGCTCCCCATCCCCCAGAGAATCCAGTACAAAATCCTCCTCATGACCTACAAAGCCCTCCATAACCTGGCCCCATCATACCTGACCGACCTCCTCCACAGGCACACTCCCACCTGCACCCTCTGCTCTGCTGCAGCCAATCTCCTATCCCCCCACATCCGGACCAAACTCAGATCCTGGGGGGACAGGGCTTTCTCCATTGCTGCTCCCACCCTATGGAACTCACTACCTCAAACCGTCAGAGACTCCTCCACACTCACCACATTCAAAACATCACTGAAGTCTCACCTATTCAGTACTGCCTTCAACCACTGAAGGTCACCCCACCCTCTGTCTCCTTTCTCTGTTCGTTTACTTATTTATCTATTTATTCACTTCCCTATGTTCTCTAAATCCCTGTAAAGCATCTTTGAGTATATGAAAAGCGCTATATAAATGTAATGTATTATTATTATTATTATATATATATATATAGATACTAGACCAAGTGGACCCGTTGGGCCCAAACCTCTCCTGCATTCGTGCAGCACCCCCCTCTCCCCCTTCCCCCCTCCCTCCACCCCCCTTCTCCTCCCCACTCCATCCCCATCACCCCCCCTCCCCCCTCCCCCTTCCCTCCCTAGGAGATAGATTTAAACTAAAATATGAATAACTTAAAAAATATAACACCGATTTCAATGAAACTTCTTCCATTAACACCAAAGGGATGATGGTGAGTAAGGTGGGCCTGAAATTGTCGCGTTATCGTGTACCGTTTTGGCTGTAGTTCAGGAACAAACAAACAAACGAGAGTTTTAGTATATAGAAGACATAGATGTCAACCTCAAGAGTGGGATGTTCACATATCCTCGCTGTCCATCTTTCTTTCTTTCTTCCAGATATACCACTGGAACAGGAGAAGCAAGGTGATACTCAGAGTCACGCAGAACGGAAACAGGCCCTTTGGCCCAAATCGTCCATGCCAACAAAGATGCCCCATGTAACCTAGTCCCATTTGGCTGCATTTGGCCCATATCCCTCTAAATTTTTCTTATCCATGTATCTGTCGAAATATGATAAAGAGGTTGATACAAACTGAGATACCGAGGAATCAGTAATATTTTTTTAATCAGATGCAATGTTAATTAGATACATGATTAGCACATGCTAAACCCTTGGCCAACCTCCTCATAGTAACACATCCGTGAAGCACAAGACCATATAAAGCTATACATTGGGTTCTGCAGAGGTAGGCATACCTGTAAGGTTTAACTGACTCTCAAGGTCTTTCAGATCACAGGTTCCTGTCACTATTACCAGTACAACAAATACCACAAAGGGTTCCCAGATATAGCGTCTACAATATCCAGGCGTGGGATGCAACAGACATCTTTAAAAAATACAAACACTGCTTTTATTTACACCTGAAGCTGGACCTTGCACGTCTCTGCAATCCTGCATAAATTCCACCATATACTGGAAACAGTACAACAAAGAAATAATAGGGAGGAATTTAATTTTGATCAGCCATGTAAAAATCTGCCAGTTCTATTCACACCTGCACATTTGCAGTCAATGTACTTTATATTTTGAGCTATTGTTAAGAATAAAAGATTTAAATCTGTTGCTAAGGATTAAAATATATTACAAAAAGATCCAAGTCAATGTATTAAAAATAAATTTTGTTTTAAAGAGAATTGCATGTACTAGTACACAGAAATATTTAGCTTTAATGTTTCTTCTCTCAGCAATTTTTGGGAACATCGAGTTTCTAGTTTTCTGCTTATTGTGGGTCCTCAATGAGTTGTACACTCCAATCGACTGACCATCCCTCACTGCTTTAGAGACCTTCCTGCCTATGATAACACCAGAGACCAAGAAACACTGGATTGGTGTGTGACTAGCAGTCCCTGAGCCCCAATAATTCTTACAATTTCTCAAATACACTGGAACAAATCCAATGATTTTCCAATAGCGTTACACAGAATGGATGTGAAAATATATAAACAGCTCCCAATATTGGAAAATAACTGTGTTGATAAGACCTCATGCAAGTTCCATATCTTTAAGGATTAGAAAATAATTTACAGCACGCAAATAGGCCATTTGGTTTAAGCCTATGTTTAAGTCGACATGTTCTTCCCAAATAGCTTAATATTTTGAACACAAGCAGAAATGTCCTTAAACAGGGCTAAAATTCTCTCATCCCAGTGTTAAAAAAAATCTGAGGCAAATTAATGGTCATCTTAGAAACTGTAGTTAGGTTGCACTTAGGTTTTATATATTCATTAAATGTTAGCTCTCTAGGGCTCTGGGAAAAGGTCAAAAAGAAACATCTAGTCAGCTGAACCTTCTTGAATTCAGACCAGCAATGCCTGTAGCTGTAATCTGTATTTTTTTTTAAATTAGAATACAAGCAATCCTCCAATTACAAACTCCCAATTTCTCGGCACCCCTACACATCAAACGAGCTTCCATAATATTAAAATTCAAAACTCTGGTGTCCATGCATGCATTAATTCCTACAAATGTTAGAACTAGTTTCCTCTCTCTTTCTCTATCCACTTTTAGTAATTGTTCTTTCTTATCAGTCTTGTGTGCTTTTGATGCCATTCACTACAACATTGCGAATGTATTGTTATCATAGAGTGATTGTGTATTTTCTGATTTCTAATCTGTAATGAATATGGTAACAGTAAACTGCAATATTAAAAGTTATCATCTGTGGGGAAATATGACATCCTTCTAGACAGTACTGACTTTAGTAAATTACCAGTAGATTCTTCAAAATGCATCACTTTACCTGTTAAATAACAGAATATTTTACATAAATTTATCTACATGATTTGGCCTTGTTGGTAAGGCCAGTATTTAATGCACATCCCAAACTTCTTTTAAAATGCTGTCTTTCAAATTAGAAGTGAGCCCCACAAGTCCGAGGGGCAGACGGGTCATGGCCTGTGACTAGTGGTGTGCCTCAGGGTTCGGTGCTGGGCCCATTACTGTTTGTTATCTATATCAATGATTTGGATGAAAACATCCACGGGCAAGATTAGCAAGTTTGCAGATGATACAAAAGTGGTTGGTTTTGCAGATAGTGAAGATGATTGTGGAAAATTGCAGCAGGATCTTGATTGATTGGACAAGTAGGCTGAGGGTGGAATTTAATACAAAGAAATGCGAGGTGTTGCATTTTGGGAAGTCTGACGTGGGCAGGACCTACACAGTGAATGGTAGGGCTCTGGGGAGTGTTGTAGAGCAGAGGGATCTAGGAGTGCAGGTTCATGGATCCTTGAAGGTGGAGTTGCAGGTGGATAAGGTGGTCAAAAAGGCATTTGGTACATTGGCCTTCATTAGTCAGAGTATTGAGTATAGAAGTTGAGAGGTCATGTTGCAGTTGTGTAAGATGTTGGTGAGGCTGCATTTAGAGTATTGTGTTCTGTTCTGGGCACCAGGTTATAGGAAATAGGTTGTCAAGCTGGAAAGGGTACAGTTAAGATTTACAAGGATGTTGCCAGGGCTAGAGGGTCTGAGCTATAGGGAAAGGTTGAGTAGACTGGGACTCTATTCCTTGACGTGCAGGAGGATGAGGGGTGATCGTAGCTGCAAAGAGTATTTTGCCCAGAGTGGGTGAATCGAGGTCCAGGGGACATAGCTTTAAGGTGAAGCGGAAAACATTTAATAGGAATTTGAGCGGTAACTTTTGCACACAAAGGGTGGTGGGTTTTTGGAACAAGCTGCCAGAGGAGGTAGTTGTGGCAGGAACTATCCCAACATTTAAGAAAGTTAGACAGGTACATGGATAGGACAGGTTTGGAGGGATATGGACCAAACGTGGGCAGATGGGACAAGTGTAACTGGGACATGATGGCTGGTGTGGGCTGAAGGCCTGGTTCCACACTGTATCACTCTATGACTACATAGATGGAGGATGGCAATAATGTTGGAAGGTAAAATAATTGGTTTATAATTATTGCCACGTATACTGATTCAGAAAGGCTGATTCAGAGAGAGAAAAAATCAGAAGTGAAGTGCAATATTGTAGGTTAAATTCAAGGTGCAATAGTAATATAATGATCCTACCATATTAGTGTGATTTTACAAACATCATTTTGCACTACATTTTCAGCAGTAAAATAGATTTGAGGATTGAGGAATGTTGTGACCTTGAAAGCTCTCATATTCAACACTCTCGGCACTCAATTAATGTTGTATGGAACTGCATTTCTATTGGATCTTAAAGTGGTGTAAATCAATTTCATCTGATTTTTCATGCAGTCAATCACATAGAAAAGAATGTGCAAGCCATATCCTACACCTTTAGTTCTGCATGTATTGATGAAAAACAAAAAAAAATGTTTGGCTATCTTGTTCAACATCCTAATCATGAGGCATGCGGCATCAATTTTCCTTATAGTTCAGTTTGTTTATTATTGCCACATGTACTGAGATGCAGTGAAAAGCTTGTTTTAAGATTATCCAGTCAAATCACACTATGCATAAGTATAAACTCCACACAGACAGTACTCCAGGTCATGATCGCACCTTGGTCTCTGGCAATATGAGGCAGCAGCTCTACCAGCTGTGGCACTGTGCTGAGCTATACTTCTTGGCACTGATCTCAGCAGTGGACAGCCTATGCCTGCTTTTAGTCTATCGTCCAGTCTTTCCTCCCCACACTGCCCCTCTCTCTAATCAGAACATGCTATTCGTTATTTTTTGTCATATTCAGCTTTCACTCTTTACTCGGGGAGAATTTTCTCCATGGAACCAGCAATAAAAAGAACATTAGTTTAAAAGTTTCCTTCTAAGAATAAATCATTCTGCCATATAACCCAAGGCTGTGGGAGGTACTGTGGGGTAAGCCTCCTTTATGCTCTGAAGAAGATTCGGCTGCAATGGAGCTGCTCCTTCAAACATGCCAACATGAAACATGAAATGGACAATGAGAAAATTGCTTTAGGGAAACATTATTCTGCAGTTCATAAATTATTCAGAAGGAATTAATAGTCATTTTTAACCTTTACAATTATTGCAAAAAAAAGCAAAAATCTGGCTCTCAGAAAACATTGCAATCTTTCACCAGATATTTTAATATATAAGCTTCACAATCCTGTCAGTTCCCAGGATAACCTACACAAAAGATCATGAAATCTGTGGGTAGGGAGGGAAATCTCTCAATGCCAATTCCTTTTTCTCAGGTAAATTCCATGCTCAAAGCAGCACGGGAGCAATGTTTCCCTCCTCTCCTCTTAATGCTCTTCAAAGTTTATTATTTTGGGGTGCGCAAAGCACCCTTTCTTTTATTCTTCATTCGACACCAATTTACATGGTATCACAATCAGTGAAATCAGATGTAACCAATCCAAAATATGAACTACAGCAAACGCAGTACTGAAGCTATTTTTGGCACTTAGTCAGAATTGGAAGACCTCTGAATTAGTTTACCGAGTATAAATCTGTACTTACACTTTACCAGTTATTAAAATGTGCAATCTGACTTGGAACAATTAATTTATTTACATTTAAAAGTTTATATTGTTAATCAGCACAGGTGGTGTGTTACTTGCCCAAGGTAATTGGGTCTGCTGTGCAGAAACTGCCTTTGACCTGCATTCAGTAGTACTAGTATAGATTTCCTCCATTGTTGCCCATATGGAACATATCAATAAAGATATCTCTTTGAACTTGCATCATGCTCGTGACCAAATTCCAGAATAACATACAAGCAGGAAAAATGTGTTTCCCTTATAATTAGAAACATGAACTAAAAAAAAGAAGACAATCATGACATTATAAAACATGTATATTAAAACATGTCATGAAATTAAGATTGTGGATTAATCCTCAGCAAATAAGACTCTATTTTGTGTAAACAGTTACAAAAAATGTGATAATCAATCAAAGGAACCGATCTTCAGGTGGATTAATGAGCATTTTGAACATGCAATAGTTGTTCCTATTGTGGCCAACTGTTCACTCATCAGAATAGTTTTTGTTTAAATGAACAAGGATTATTGTTAGACATAAAAGGCTGGAGTAACTCAGCGGGCCAGGCAGCATCACTGCAGAGAAGGAATGGGTGGCATTTTGGGTCGAGACCCTTCTTCAGACTATCCTTACACCTTTATTTTTAGAATTGTTTGTTAGATTTATCATAGCATCTTCATAAGTTCATTAGTGATAGGAGCAGAATCAAGTCTACTCCACCATTTATTCATGCCTGATCTATCTTTCCCTCCTAATCCCATTCTCCAGCTTTCCCCCCATAACCTCTGACACCTGTACTGTGACAGAAAAAGTGACAAAAAAAGCGATTTTTTTTAAAATGGAGGAAAAGTGATACTGAAGCACTGAACAAAGATGAAATACCATCAGAACACTTCTTTTAAGACAATACCTCAGGGTTAAAAGTGACTTGCTTTCACACCAAGTCTGCAAGTTCCGAGGTGGATGATGAGGCCAATCTGGAACAAGCAGACTCTGCTGCAAGTGGGGCACGAGTTGTTTGGCAAAGGAGGAATGTGCTCAGTTTGGTCAGTGTGAGATCTTTCTGCGATTTGCACCTGATGAAAGTAGTATGCTGACCTCTTGTAAAGTTGGAAGGTCATAAGAAATTCACTTCTCTGGCAGAGAAGCTGCTGAGATGCCCGATTAGCTCATTCCTAATGGCAAAGCACACCCATAACAGGTTGTTCCTCAGTCTTTCAGAACAAATAGGTACTTGTTCTTTGGGCTGGCTATCTCGTGCTCATCTGTCTCACTCAGGGTGACAATGTTAACATTAAGATGTCCGAGCCCACAGTTGTTATAGCAGTGTACTCAGGCTCGGTGCTTTTGGGGGGGGGGGGGTCATATGAAGTCTTCAAAGAACCTCTACAAGGTTCAAAGATTTATGCACAGAAGTGGAAAACACCTGTGCATAAATTCTTTCAACGCAAAGTAGTTAATTTTAACCCTTACCTAACACACACCTAGCAATCAACAGTGGTTGATTAACCTACCAAATCACACATCTTAGGAATGTAGGATGAAGTCCACGTGCTCACAGGGAGAACATGCAAACTCCAGAGAGCATCCAAAGCGAGGATTGAATTTGGGGTCCTGGCACCGTGAGGCAGTGGCTCCATTACCTGCAGCACTGTGTTGCCCTGAAACTCATATTTCTGTCACTGCAGATGGCCCATGACCCTGCGAATATTTTCACTTGTTCATTTTTTATTAATTTGAGTGTTTTTCTTAAAGATTTGCTTAAATTGATGCTTGTCAAGGTTTCCAATCATTCAGCAATGTGCAAGTCAAGTCAAGTCAAGTCAAATTTATTTGTCACATACACATACACGATGTGCAGTGAAATGAAAGTGGCAATGCCTGCGGGTTGTGCACAAAAAGAATTACAGTTACAGCATATAAATAAAGTTAATAAGTTACTATTAGTGTCGACAAAAATTTAGTCTCTGGGGTTATAAAAGTTGACAGTCCTGATGGCCTGTGGGAAGAAGCTCCGTCTCATCCTCTCCGTTTTCACAGCGTGACAGCGGAGGCGTTTGCCTGATCGTAGCATCTGGAACAGTCCGTTACTGGGGTGGCAGGGGTCCCTCATGATCTTACTTGCTCTGGATCTGCACCTCCTGATGTATAGGTCCTGCAGGGGGACGAGTGTAGTTCCCATGGTGCGTTCTGCCGAACGCACTACTCTCTGCAGGGCCATCCTGTCCTGGACAGAGCTGTTCCCAAACCAGACTGTAATGTTGCCGGACAGGATGCTCTCTACAGCCCCAGAGTAGAAGCAATGAAGGATCTTCAGAGACACTCTGAATTTCCTCAGTTGTCTAAGGTGGTAAAGGCGCTGCTTAGCCTTACCCACCAGTGCGGCAATGTGCGTTGCCCACGTCAGATCCTCTGCGATGCGGACTCCCAAGTATTTAAAACTGCTCACCCTATCCACAATCGACCCATTTATCTCCAATGGCCTAGATGTTACCACAGCAAATGACTGTTGTTCACCGTTGCGCTCCTTGAATCTGACTGCAAATTTGGGAGTTCAGCACAGCATGTTTGAACCCAGATATCAAAGTGGCTATCAGCAATTCAATGCAACTCTGCAGAGCATTTTCTGGTGGGTAGATCAATAAGGAGCTTGACAAGGGAATACAAATTTGGGATAATTGCCCAGTATCTTCAGAGATAACTTGGCTGAAGATGCTGCAAGAGTTCTAAAAAGGATCAAAGTTTTCTTCCAGTTCATTTGATTGAAAATCAAATCACTTAAAAAAACATTTTTCCAAGACTTATTAATCTCTCTAAAAAATTAGATTGATTTTAATGAAGAATTTTAGTTTGAAGGTGTTTTGATTTTCAAGTTTTTGAAATGTTTTTAAAGAGTGCATGAAAGCTTTTGTAAGTTTAAACTAGAAATAGTTCCAATTAACACTCGGGGCATGTCTTAGCTTGATTGATTTTATTCCAATATTTGGTGGGTTGTCTTGACGGCAGCGTTTGATGTCAGTTTCGTGCATTACAATAAGAACAAATGATCTTGCAGTTTTTTTTCTCTCTGAACATTCTTG
The DNA here is from genome assembly GCF_053455715.1 of Rhinoraja longicauda. Taxonomy (NCBI): domain Eukaryota; kingdom Metazoa; phylum Chordata; class Chondrichthyes; order Rajiformes; family Arhynchobatidae; genus Rhinoraja; species Rhinoraja longicauda. Next base: position 41,928,343 of record NC_135969.1, read on the forward strand.
AGAGATTGTTGAAGGGAGGGTGCTGTATATATCAAGATCAACAGCAGTTTTCTCTTCTCACCATTGTTCAAAAATTCAAACATTACACATGAATTAATTGATTGTAACATGAGATTAGGAGAGCAAATTGGGGCACCATCAGAACAATCGGTGACATTTCGGGTTAAGACCCTGTTGGTCTGTCTGAAGAACAGACAGGGTCAGATGAAGAAGGGTCTCAGTCCGAAACATCACCAATCCATGTTCTCCAGAAATGTTGCCTGACCTGATGAGTTACTCCAGAAAGTTGTGCCCTTTTGGTGCAAAATCCATCTGTTTGCTGCCAAAAAATGTGAAGTGTATTTTTTTTTGGAAAAGGCTAAAATGGCTAAAATGTGTATTGAAAAATTAGTGAGTACATACTGAAGGTGGCAATACATCAGGAAAACCATGAAAAGTTTAGTTCAGGCTGTTGTGTTGTAGAAGACCATCCACTAAAAAGGCACCAATCTCACCCTTAGGATGTCCCAAGATCGTTACCACTAATGAAGGGTTGTGGCATTGTAATGTTAGAAGTATCACATTATTATTATTATTCAAACAGTTGTACAGATAAGTAAAACAATGGCTCCAAATGCAAAAGGAAAGAAACCACAAGTATTTTAAAAATGTAATCATTAAGAACTTCTTGAAATAACAGACTTTACCCCCTTAATCAAGGGCAGGGACCAGGGAAATTCATTAAATATTTAATAGCTTCAACAAGATAAATAACAATTACTTCTTTCAATCTTACAAAATGGGCTTACTTCAAAGTAACAAGCATAAATCAGAGTCAGATGAAGGAGATTGACAAACCAAAATAATCTTTCATACATCCTTAAATCAATACAAGGTTTAGAGCTTTTATAATAAAACTGATTTTGACTGGGAACGCTAAGCTGGTATGTTTACAAACTTCAGTCGGTCGAATGGTCATTTTAAAACACTATTCCTCAAATCATGTCAGTTTTCTTTGCTCTTAATTATCCTGCACATTGCTATATCCTACTTAAATGAAACATTCAGATATTTTTGGGGTATCTTGAAGGTTAATTATCTTTTAATACATTATCTTCATTATATCCATCCAGCAGATGCTGAACAACTTCTGGTTTTACATCAACGTACATCTGCAGTAATTATATAAATCATGATCTTTCATTATTTGCCAGTACATCAACGGTACCTCGAACATGTCAAGGCATCAAGATCAAATAGTACACATGAAAGATTCTCTTTAATCTATTTAGTTTGCAGTTACAGCAAAATCAATCATTTTGACGAAGGATGCAATTTGGCATCAAAGGATACCTGCTCTGCTATGTTTTTGTAAAATTTCTAGTGCAAGCTGTTCATCAGCCAGGATATAAACAGCATTCTTTGATTCATTCATTTTACTATCACATATTTTACTATCATATATTGTTTTCTATCATGATTTGCATTCATTTCACTATCGTATATATTAATGGGTGCAAAGATGAGAATTTAATTTTTTTGTTCTCTCCCAGCACCCCTTGGTCATTCTCAAATTTACAATTTTTTAAGCTTTGACTTTGAATCAGTTTCAGCAATAAAAGGCACGGACATTCTGTAATTGCACCAATCTAAGATGAAACAAGATTTGGAGGCCCAAGACTTATGAAATTGCATTTTCTATTGTAACTCTAATCCTCTTTGTCAGCCCCCTGCCTTTTCAACTTCCCTTACTTCATCTTCAGCGCAACAGAGAACAGGAGTCACGAAAAGCTGGTGTAACTCAATGGAACAGGCAGCATCTCTGGAGAGAAGAAATGGGTGACGTTTTGGGTTGAGACCCTTCTTCAGATGCTGCCTGTCCCGCTGAGTTCCTTTCGACACAGCAGGAGGCACTGCTGTTTTTCTCAAGTGATTTAGTCATTGTCAAGTAGAAAACCCATTTACAACAATTTAGCAATTCTGCCATTTTTCTCTATGTTCCTAAATAACATGTCATTGCTTCAAAGTGTCAGTGGTTAATCACCTGAGGTCTTCTTGTTATTGAGGCCTCACCACATGTTGGAGACTCTTCCCAGTTGCAGAAGGTCAACTCAATTATCTCCCCATATCTGTTCAGGTAAGTATGCGAGGGGAAGGAGATAGGATGTTGGACTGAATCCAGTTTGATTCTTTGGAGAACAAATGCAAAGATACCCAGCAAGATAAATTGACGAGAGGCATGAATAATGTTGTAATTTTGTTGGTCAAAAATGTTACTCTTGCTCTTGAAACAATGTTTAATTTGTGTTCACAAGAACATCCTCCTTCCCATACCCCAAGAGTAGTTATACAATGCAATCAGGAGTAATGCAAGATCTTTATCCACAAGAAAACCCATAAAATGCCACATCCATTAGCATTTCACAAAGAAACCCCAGATGGGAAAAATAAATGACATTGCTTTGTACCACCGAACTATCATTTTTTTTAATGCTCAAAGTCCGCATTACATGATGTTTAGTTGCTCTGTTATATCAGTGACATAGAATATGTTTTAAAAACATGAATACAAAGCTTTAGTTTTTGTTATTCGGTGGAAGAATTACATCTGCAACCATGCAGAATTTATTTTTTCCTTAGCAGAAACACCTCTCAAAATCAAGTGCTGCAACATATTTTATGTGGATTGTTAAACTAATGTAACAACATCAAATAGAACCGAACTAGACAACAGGTTCATTATATAAATAGCTTTACAACATCATAACTGTCTTCATAGATTCAACAATAGAGTGATATTCAATGATTACCAATATCTAAATACCTTTGCTCAGTCTGCCTTAACTAACCTGATCTCCTGGTGGCTGAGCACTTCAACTCCCCCTCCCACTCTGACCTTTCTGTCATGGGCCTCCTCCAGTGCCATAGTGAGGCCCACCAGAAATTGGAGGAACAGCACCTCATATTTCGCTTGGGCAGCTTGCAGCCCAGTGGTATGAACATTGACTTCTCCAACTTTAGATAGTTCCTCTGTCGCTCTCTTCCCCACCCCCCCCCCCCCCCTTCCCAGTTCTCCCACTGTCTTCCTGTATCCACCTATATTCTTTCTTTGTCCCGGCCCCCTGACATCAGTCTAAAGAAGGGTCTCGACCCGAAACGTCACCTATTCCCTCCCTCCTAGATGCTGCCTGACCTGCTGAGTTACTCCAGCATTTTGTGATACCTCCGTTTTACACTATTTCCTACACTAATATCTAAATACTCAGTAAATCAGCAGCATCTGTGGATAGTTTAGTTTATTATTGTCACCTATACCAAGGTACAGTGAAAAGTTTTGGTCGCATGCTATCCAGTCAATGAAAAGACTATATTTAGGGCCATTCTTAGTCACGTGTGTGACCAAAAATGTGAAGAATTGTAGAATACATCTCTTCTAATTCTGAAAGCATTAAAGGTATATTGTTTTGTACTGTATATATGTTGAAGATTATCAAGTGAAATTTTTGTCTGTTTTGCTGACAATGTTTGTTTAGGGTCAGAGGTTAAATATGACTGGTCACGTGTGTGTGACCTCACCTGGTCAAACAATCCCTGTTTCAGGCATACACTGGCCCTATCCCCCGAACTCTACCTCCGCTACATTGACAACTGCATTGGTGCTACCTCTTGTACCCATTGATTTCATCAATTTCACCACCAATTTCCATCCTGCTCTTAAATATATTTGGACCATCTCCGACATCTCCCTACCATTTCTGGATCTCACCATCTGCATCACAGGAGACAGATTAGTGACCGACATCTACTACAAACCCACTGACTCCCATAGCTATCTTGACTACACTTCTTCCCACCCTGTTTCCTGTAAAAAATATCCCCGACTCCCAATTCCTCCATCTATGCCGCATCTGCGCCCAGGATGAGGCATTCAATACTAGGGCATCGGAGATGTCCTCATTCTTTAGGAAACGGGGGTCCTCCTCTTCCATTATAGATGAGGCTCTCGCTAAGGTCTCCTCGATATCCCACAGCTCCGCTCTTGCTCCCCCTCCCCCCATTCGTAACACGGATAGAGTCCCCCTTGTCCTCACCCTCCACCCCATCAGCCGTCGCATACAACAAATTATCCTCCAACATTTCCGCCATTTCTCCAACGGGATCCCACTACTGGCCACATCTTCCCATCTCCACCCCTTTCTGCTTTCCGCAGAGACTGTTCCCACCGAAACTCCCTGGTCCTTCCCACCCAAACAACCCCCTCCCCAGGTACTTTCCCCTGTAACCGTAGGAGATGCAACACCTGTCCATTTACCTCCCCCCTCGACTCCATCCAAGGACCCAAACAGTCTTTCCAGGTGAGGCAGAGGTTCACCTGCACCTCCTCCAACCTCATCTACTGTATCCGCTGTTCCAGATGTCAATTTCTCTACATCGGCGAGACCAAGCGCAAGATCGGCGATCATTTCGTTGAACACCTCCACTCAGTCCGTCTCAACCAACCCGATTTCCCGGTGGCTTAGCAGTTTCAACTCCCCCTCCAATTTCAAATCTGACCTTTCTGTCCTGGCCTCCTCCATTGTCATAGTGAGGCCCAGCGCAAATTGGAAGAACGGCTCCTCATATTTCGCTTGGGCAGTTTACACCCCAGCGGTATGATCATCGACTTCTCCCACCTCAGATAATCCCCGCTTTCCCTCTCTATCCCCTCCCTTTACCAGTTCTCCCACTAGTCTTCCTGTCTCTGACTAGATCCTATCTTTGTCCCACCCCCTCCCCTGACATCAGTCTGAAGAAGGGTCATGACCTGAAACGTCACCCATTCCTTCTCTCCCGAGATGCTGCCTGACCCGCTGAGTTACTCCAACATTTTGAGTCTACCCTGCATAACCACCCTTTGCTACCTTGGCGCTTGAAATCACACAGAGGTTTCCTTTCTTCAGTCTGTCCCCTGGACAGCAGTGCATCGTCCAGAAGGCTCAAACTCTGGGAAGAGAGATGAGAGAAATCTCCGGAAGACATTCACAAGGCAATCGATCCCTCTGAGAAACTTTCACCAGGTTCCGACCAACCGTGGATAACCTGGCGCAGTCTCAACAGACTGCGGACAGGCATGGGGAGGAGCAAATCGAACATGCTGAAGTGGGGATATACTGAAGATGCGGCAGACTGCGATTGCGGACGGGGCCTCCAGACTATGGAACATCTCCTGGGCTGTGACATGCTGCATGACACATGCACTGTAAAGGATCTTGCAGAGGCCAACGACATGGCACTAAAATTTGCTCGCTATTGGCAAACAGTTGTGTGATGACACTAAATTATAAATTTGGAAAATTTCAGTATACAAGGTTATGATCAAGAGTAACTGCCTATGATGGCCAGAGGCTGTTCATACATCTATATACTAAAACTCTTGTTTGTTCGCTTGTTCCTGAACTACACGATAGCGCAACAAGTTTAGGACCACCTTACTCACCGTCGTTCCATGGTCTTATGGAAGAAGTTTCATTGAAATCGATGTTATATTTTTAAAGTTATTCACATTTTAAAGTTAAAAGAACCGCGCATGCGCAGTTGGGGCTCCATTGATCTGATACTTACGTAAGATTGCGGCCGCATCTATGTGTGCGCCGAACAAACGCATCTGTGCCTGCTCAGTTGGGACCCGTTAAGCAGGGCTCGGCCGCCTGTCTCTTGGGGGTGGGAGAGCCAGACCTGGTGCCGGGGGAAGCAGCCGGAGCCTGGGCCTGGACGTGACTGGGTCTGCCCTCGGCTCCCCAATCCCCCCTCCTCTCCCCGGCTGGCTCAGCGCCTTCCCCATGTCGCCCAGAATCCAGCGGCTCAGCAAATGTGGGAGAGCCACCATACTCTTCACTTCCAATTTCCATCCTGCCTTTAATTATACTTGGACTATCTCCGACATCTCCCTCCCGTTTCTGGACCTCACCATCACCATCACAGGAGACAGACTAGTGACTGACATCTACTATCAACCCACTGACTCACACAGCTATCTGGACTACACTTCTTCCCACCCTGTCTCCTGCAGAAAGTCTATCCCCTACTCCCAATTCCTCCATCTACGCCGCATCTGCGCCCGGGATGAGGTGTTTCACACTAGGGCAGCAGACATGTCCTCATTCTTCAGGAAACGGGGCTTCCCCTCTTCCATTATAGATGAGGCTCTCACTAGGGCCTCTTCTACATCCCACAGCTCCACTCTTGCACCCCCCCCTCCCCATTCGTAACAAGGACAGAATCCCCCTCGTTCTCACCTTCCACCCCCCAGCGTATCCAACAAATCATCCGCCAACATTTCCGTCACCTACAACGGGACCCCACCACTGGCCACATCTTCCCATCCCTTCTCCTTTCTGCCTTCCGCTGAGACCGTTCCCTCTGTAACTCCCAGGTCCACTCGTCCCTTCCTACCCAAACTACCCCATCCCCGGCCACTTTCCCCTGCAACCGCAGGAGATGCAACACCTGTTCCTTTACCTCCCCCCTCAACTCCATCCAAGGACCCAAACAGTCTTTCCAGGTGAGACAGAGGTTCACCTGCACCTCCTCCAACCTCATCTATTGCATCCACTGCTCTAGATATCAACTTCTTTACATCGGCGAAACCAAACGAAGACTCGGTGATCGTTTCGCTCAACACCTTCGCTCAATCCGCCTTAACCAACCTGATCTCCCGGTGGCTGAGCACTTCAACTCCCCCTCCCACTCCCACTCTGACCTTTCTGTCATGGGCCTCCTCCAGTACCATAGTGAGGCCCACCGGAAATTGGAGGAACAGCACCTCATATTTCGCTTGGGCAGCTTGCAGCCCAGCGGTATGAACATTGACTTCTCCAACTTTAGATAATTCCTCTGTCCCTCCCTTCCCCTACCCCTTCCCAGTTCTCCCTTTATCTTCCTGTCCCCACCTATATCCTTCCTTTGTCTCGCTCCCCTGACATCAGTCTGAAGAAGAGTCTCGACCCGAAACATCACCCATTTCTTCTCTCCTGAGATGCTGCCAGACCTGCTGAGTTACTCCAGCATTTTGTGAATAAATACCTTTGAGAACTATATCTAGGGTCGGGAGAAGCACTTGCTGGTAGAAGTACTTGCAAGAGTGCTATAAAAGTGCAAATGACAGAATGGTAGAACAAATTTATGGTTGCAGTGGTATTGTATGGAAAGCTCATCTTAAAGCATAAGCAGCTAGGTAATAGTAGGACATCTTCCACTTTGGTGGATTTTGGTTTTCTAATGGAATTTTAAAATTCTGCCATTTATTGACTTGGTAGCACTTTACTTTTGTTGGTTTACTGAAAGTAATCATGCAGTTACAGAAGGCAGTGAAGAAAGCTAATGGCATGTTGGACTTCATAACAAGAGGTTTTGAGTGTAGGAGCGAACAGGTCCTTCTGCAGTTGTTCAGGTGAGACCACACCTGGAGTATCGTGTGCAGTTTGGTCTCCAACTTTGAGGAAGGACATTCTTGAGGTTGAGCGAGTGCAGCGTAGGTTCATGAGGTTAATTCCCGAGATGGCTCGACTGTCATATGTTGAAAGAATGGAGCGACTGGGCTTGTATACACTGGAATTTAGGGTGAGAGGGGATCTTATTGAAACATATAAGATTATTAAGAGATTGGGCATGCTAGAGGCAGGAAACATGTTCCCGATGTTGGGGGAGTGCAGAACCAGGGGCCACAGTTTACGAATAAGGGGTAGTCCATTTAGAACGGAGATGAGGAAAAACGTTTTCACCCAGAGAGTTGTGAATCTGTGGAATTCTCTGCCTCAGAAGGCAGTGGAGGCCAATTCTCTGGATGCTTTCAAGTGAGAGTTAGATAGAGCTCTTAAAGATAGCGGAGTCAAGGGATATGGGGAGAAGGCAGCAACGGGGTACTGATTGTGGACGATCAGCCATGATCACAGTGAATGGCGGTGCTGGCTCGAACGGCGGAATGGCCTACTCCTGTACGTATTGTCTATTGTCTATAAATATAAAAATAACATTTCCTTCAAAGTTTGGATAGTATTCCTGCAAATAAGCCCATATTTGCAGAAAGGCTTTAGGAATATTTCAAAATTTGCTGAGATTATTCTTGCTGCAAGGCAAGCAATAGCTAACATTGCTATGCCAAGACTATATTTCTGGCCTTTTGTCATATCTTATACCTCTGCTCCTTGTTGTTCTTCGCTTACATGCTCTCCACAGATTGTATATTTTATATATGACAGCAATCAAAACTGAAAACCTACCTTCCAAAGGCATTCCAACAGGCACATTATTTGGATTCATATGGTTGAACATCATTCTTGAAGGGAGACACAAAATGCTGGAGTAACTCAGCGGGACAGGTAGCATCTCTGGAGAGAAGGAATGGGTGACCTTCAATTTAAACCAGCATCTGCAGTTCTTTCCCACTCATTCTTCAAGGTAGATGTCCTTTTTTTTTCAGCACGTAGATTTATATAATGGGCTTGCTATATAAAACAAAGTTTTTGGTGTTGCTTGCAGCTGATTTACTATTGTTCTTGGTGCACTTTCTCAATTTATCAACTTTCCAGTAACAAGTCAATTTTCTTTCCAGGCAGATAACATTTCATATGCACACAAGAATGGTACTTTTTTTTATCCAAATCCAGCCCAAATCTGACAAATTGTAAATTGCATCTTTCTGTTCTTCCAATTTTAACAAGTGTGTATTGGACTTAGATAAGTAAGCACTTTCACAGGCATCTTAAACAGCAGGATCTGGATGTCAATTCCTGAAACACGACATGTTTAGTTTAACAGCTCTCACTGCTAAGCCTGGTTTTTCATATAAGGTGATAAACTGGACTTCATTATTTTACAATTAACTATTTAATTCATATCATCAAATAACTCATTGCTAATTTTGAGAATGAGTACAATGAATTGTTTTGACCCGAGTACTTCTAGTGTGGACTTATTTCTAGTGTGGACAAAACTCACATTTTGTTTTATTGAGGCATTTTAACGAGGATATGAAAATGAAGATGATTTTGTGTATCCACGTAGCTGGCAAATAAAATGGGCAATATCAAATGTTCAAGAATTGATGATAGATCTATTTGTTCCGAGTTCTTACATTCACTGCCACTTTTAAATGTTGCACAGGACTATCAAAGTTACAACATAGTATGAACAGTCAAAGGTGCCCAATTTAGAGTATCTTTGGTATCCGTGCTTGATGGTAATGATTTCAATCAAATAAATACTATTTTTCTTTAAAAACAGGAGCATTTTTGAAACTGCACCTGCATTTCATCATGTACAATAATTAAGTAAACTACCAAAAGGACATCATCATTTTTCTCTATATATATTGTATGTGTGGTTGGTCTCATGGCTCACTTCAGAAACACCAGTGCAAACATTTACTCTGACATTTCAGTACTAGACTAAAAGATATTTGTACTGTCAAAGGTGTCATCTTTCTAATAGAATGTTAACGTGGCCCCCATCTGTTACCTCAGGTGGATGTAAATACTCCATGGCACCATTTCAGAGAACAGTGGGAGTATTATTTCTGGTTTCTCTCAATAAACTGATTATTTGACAATAGACAATAGGTGCAGGAGTAGGTCATTCAGCCCTTCGAGCCAGCACCACCATTCAATGTGATCATGGCTGATCAGTACCCCATTCCTGCCTTCTCCCCATACCCCCTGACTCCGCTATCCTTAAGAGCTCTATCTAGCTCTCTCTTGAAAGAGAATTGGCCTCCACTGCCTTCTGAGGCAGAGAATTCCACAGATTTACAACTCTCTGACTGAAAAAGATTTTCCTCATCTCTGTTCTGAATGGCCTACCCCTTATTCGTAAACTGTGGCCCCTGGTTCTGGACTCCCACAACATTGGGAACATGTTTCCTGCTTCAAACGTGTCCAACCCCTTAATAATCTTATATGATTCGATAAGATCCCCTCTCATCTTTCTAAATTCCAGTGTATACAAGCCTAGTCGCTCCAGTCTTTCAACATACGACAGTCCCGCTATTCTGGGAATTAATCTAGTAAACCTATGCTGCACGCCCTCAACAGCAAGAATATCCTTCCTCAAATTTGGAGACCAAAACAGCACACAGTACTCCAGGTGCGGTCTCACTACAACTGTACAACTGCAGAAGGACCTCTTTGCTCCTATACTCAACTCCTCTTGTTTTGAAGGCCAACATTCCATTGGCTTTCTTCACTGCCTGCTGTACCTGCATGCTTCCTTTCAGTGACTGATGCACTAGGACACCCAGATCTCGTTGTACGTCCCCTTTTCCTAACTTGACACCATTCAGATAATAATCTGCCTTCCTATTCTTACCACCAAAGTGGATAGCCTCACATTTATCCACATTAAACTGCATCTGCCATGCATCCACCCACTCACACAACCTGTCCAAGTCACCCTGCAACCTCATAGCATCTTCCTCACAGTTCACACTACCACCCAGCTTTTTATCATCTGCAAATTTGTTAATGTTACTTTTAATCCCTTCATCCAAGTCATTAATGTATATTGTAAATAGCTGCAGTCCCAGCACCGAACCTTGCGGTACCTCACTAGTCACTGCCTGCCATTCTGAAAGGGACCCATTTATCCCCACTCTTTGCTTTCTGTCTGTCAACCAATTTTCTATCCATGTCAGTACCCTACCCCCAATACCATGTGCTCTAATTTTGCCCACTAATCCTATGTGGGACCTTGTCAAAGGCTTTCTGAAAGTCGAGGTACACCACATCCACCGGCTCTCCCCTGTCAATTTTCCTAGTTACATCCTCAAAAAATTCCAGAAGATTAGTCAAGCATGATTTCCCCTTCGTAAATCCATGCTGACTCGGAACGATCCTGTTACTGCTATCCAAATGCTCCGCAATTTCGTCTTATATAATTGACTCCAGCATCTTCTCCACCACTGATGTCAGACTAACTGGTCTATAATTTCCAGTTTTCTCTCTCTCTCTCTCTCCTTTCTTAAAAAGTGGGATAACATTAGCTAACAGGAACTGATCCTGAATCTATAGAACATTAGAAAATGATCACCAATGCGTCCACAATTTCTAGAGCCACCTCCTTAAGTACCCTGGGATGCAGACCATCAGGCCCTGGGGATTTATCAGCCTTCAGTCCCATCAGTCTACCCAACACCATTTCCTGCCTAATATGAATCTCCTTTAGTTCCTCCGTCACCCTAGGATCTCTGGCCACTAGAACATCTGGGAGATTGTTTGTATCTTCCTTAGTGAAGACAGATCCAAAGTACCGGTTCAAGTCGTCTGCCATTTCCTTGTTCCCCATAATAAATTCCCCTTCTTCTGACTTCAAGGGACCCACATTTGCCTTGACTATTTTTTTCCTCTTCACATACCTAAAAAAGCTTTTACTATCCTCCTTTATATTATTGGTTAGCTTACCCTCGTACCTCATCTTTTCTCCCCGTATTGCCTTTTTAGTTATCTTCTGTTGCTCTTTAAAAGATTCCCAATCCTCTGGGTTCCCACTCTTCTTTGCTATGATATACCTCTTCTCTTTTATTTTTATGCTGTCCTTGACAGCCACGGAGGCCTCTTACTCCCCTTAGAATCTTTCCTCCTCTTTGGGATAAATTGATCCTGCAACTTCTGCATTGTTCCCAGGAATACCTGCCTTTGCTGTTCCACCGTCTTCCCTGCTAGGGCCTCCTTCCAGTCAAACCTGGCCAGCTCCTGCCTCTGTAATCCCCTTTGCTATACTGTAATACTTCCGATTTTCCCTTCTCCCTATTTGGTTGTTCTCACACTGTTTGTGGGAGCTTGCTATTCACAAATTGCTGCAACATTTCATAGAGTTAACCGTGAATGTCCTTCAAAAACAGTGAATTGACTGTTAAATATATCAGGATAACTTGCCGCCACAGAAAGTCATGCAATATATATTGAATGTCAGAGTGAACTTAATGTACAAAACAGTATCAGAAGTACGCCATTTGGCTCCTTGGGCCGACTTTGCCAAGAGGACACGGCAGATTTTTTACCACACAATTACATTCCTGCATTAACCCCAAGTCCACCCCTTTTCTTATTATTTAAAAATCTATTGATCTTCATAATGAATACTACTTAAGCAGCTGAACCTCCAAACTCTCTTGGGTATTGAATTACAATAATATACTATTTTCAAGAAAAAAAAATCTTCTCATACTAGCAATCAATGGCTCACCCTTTATTTTGGAACTGAAATCCCTAGTTCACAACATCTCACTGAGAAAACCATCTATATACCGGCACGATAAAAACTTAGAAGAATATTGCACATCTCAATAATTCAACTAAAGTGCACTAGTTTAACTCATTTCATTTATATATTTTCCTTCCACAGTAATAATTTTAAATGAAAATGCATCTTTCTAAAGATCCATATAACACATGAAAATATTTGATCAAGGTTCCAACTTTTCAACCAACATAAAACGTCCATGTTTTGATGTTCATTTATGTTGCAAATTGCACCAGCGGTGGCGCCAGCAATGGCTGCCTCGCCAACAGACTGTCCCTTCCTTCTCTGTTGTTTTATAGTATGTGTTAAATGTATGTTTTAGTGTTCTTTAGCTGGTTTTATGTGGAGGGTGGGGGTGGAGAAAACTTTTTTAAAATCTCTTACCTCGAGGGAGATGCAATTTTTTTTCCGTATCGTTTCTCCGTCCGCACTGCGACCTAACATCGTGGAGTTAGCAGCCTTTGCTGAAGACCGACTTCGGGAGCTCCAACCGCGGGAGCCTGCAGGACTTAACATCGTGGAGCGGGTGATCCCTTTGCCAGGGATCGACCTCTGAGCTCTAACCATGGGAGCATGCGGACTAAAACATTGTGGAGCTCGCGGGCTCTGGTTAGAAACCGACTTTGGGAGCTCCAACTGCAGGAGCTTCGACTGCCCAGATGCGGGAGCTTCGACTGCCCAGATGCGGGAGCTTCGATCGCCCTCCCCGGTTGGTTCAACTACCCCGACCGCAGTAGAAAAAGAGGGAAGAAGATTAGATTTTATTGCCTTCCATCATAGTGAGGAATGTGGGGAATCCGCTGTGCTGGATGTTTATGTTAACTTTTATGTAGTTATGTGTCTTGTTGCTTTTTTTTAGTCTGGCTGTATGGTAATACGAATATCACTGTACCTTAATTGGTACACGTGACAATAAAAGACCTTTGAAACCGTTGAAGTTGTTTTAGAGCATTCTTGTGATCTCAGTACCTGATTTTTCTCAGCTCTTTAATTAATTGCTTTATTTCAACGACATACTCCGTAGCAAGCTAATATGAAGGATGGAGGTTAATAATTGTTCAGACGAAGGGGTCTTCAGCTGAAATGTAGCCATTTATATTCCCAGTTACTGCCTGACCTGCTGAGTGTTTTCAAGTTTATATAATTATCGGGATTGCCAGTTTGTTTTTTGGAAAACATTTTATGGTGGTTTATACAAAGTCACCTAATTCCAAAACCTCATATGATACCCATTTGGTACAAAACATAATATTTCCAAAGAATTCTGAAATACAAGCAGAAATTTTGATCCCCTATAAATCTACAATTTATTCTGTTATCTTGAAAAACAGACTGTGGACAGAAAACACAGGCGTGGAAATATGTCTGAGGCTGATTTCAAGTGTGCAGCCATAACCCGTACAAGGGTAACGCTTAAATGCTATTTTATGCTTTCCCCACACATGTGTGGTCACTCTAACGTAAATCTCCAATGTAAGTATTATTGTAGTTTAATAAAATGAAGCTTCTGGCTTCCCCCAAAAGGGAGATTGTAATAATAATTGAAAAACAGATTCTGTAAGTATCGAAATAATGAAAAACCTAATCTAATATAGTCAGACACCCGAGTTAAAAAAAACCTATTGATATGTACATAAATATCTGGAAGTTCTGGATTCATTGTAAATTTATTTGGCTCATTTATTTGTTAGCTGGCAGCGGCAGGACTCACAACAGAGAGACATATCACCTGCTAATAACCAATTAGTGCAAGTAAATTAGTAATTATGTACCTCAGCCTCACCTGCGATGATTGAACACCCTTCATCACAGGAAACCCCAGAAGACAAACAGCATGCTGGAGCAAACAGGTAATCTGAATGTTAGAGATAGAATCTCAAAATATTGATCAACAGAAGCAGCCCTTCCCATGCAAACAACTAAAATGCAATTACCCCTTTTCTTTGTTCCTTCCAAATCATTGTTTGGCTCACAGTACCTCTGATAAGTTGCGTGGTGGCCATTATCTGACATAAACAGAAATGGGCAAGATCATGCCTGGAAGTCTTTGTTCTTCCATCACAAAAATGTCTGAAGCCAGTCTGATGAAGGGTCTTGACCCAAAATGTCATCCATTCCTTCTCTCCAGAGATGCTGCCTGTCCCGCTGAGTTACTCCAGCATTTCGTGTCAAGCTTCGATTTACACCAGCATCTGCAGTTCTATCCAACATGAAAATGTCTGATTTGGGAGACATTGGCAGCACTGTCAGAAATGTTGTTGTTTCAATCAGATGTTAACCAAAACCAAGAGTTTCATTAGTTTTGATATTTTTCTTGAGTTCTATCCAGCCAAAGGTAAACTCTGCCAATGTCATGAGCTGTATGCTTCAATATACACCATAAGAAATTGATTTGTGATCCATTTTAATGTATTGTATGAATTTCAGAGTATAATGTGTTACTGCATTATTTCCCCAATTTTCTGGCATGGATAACATACTTTAAATTTCATTGTGCTTTACTGGGAAGGGCAGGAAGAGAACTGGGAACCAAGAGCTGATGCAATGGAATGCAGGAAAGAAGCCAGAATAATGAAAGCAAAAAAGTGCAGTTTTAAAAGCGAGAAACAGAGTCAGAATGGTAAAAAAAAAGCGACAAATAGAAATTACCTTTCCATCATACAATGTGAGGCTCAACAACACAAGTACAAAAATAATTTACTGGCGTCAATGCCACCTTGCTTTTCGGAAATTTTGTCAAAATTTCACTATTTATTAACACAGCAGTAATAAAGCAAAGGTAGACACAAAATGCTGGAGTAACTCAGCGGGTCAGGCAGCATCTCGGGAGAGAAGAAATGGGTGACGTTTCGGGTCGAGATCCTTCTTCAGATTGATGTCAAGGGAGGGGGCGAGACAAAAATAGGATGTAGTAGACGACAGGAATACCAGTGGGAGAACTGGGAAGGGGGAGCGAAAGAGAGGGACAGAGGAACTATCTGAAGTTAGAAAAGTCAATGTTCATACCACTGGGGTGTAAACTGCCCAAGCGAAATATGAGATGCTGTCCCTCCAATTTGCGCTGGGCCTCACTATGACAATGGAGGAGGCCCATGACAGAAAAGTCAGACTGGAAATGGGAGGGGGAGTTGGAGTGCTGAGCCACCAGGAGATCAAGTTGGTTAAGGCGGACTGAGCGAAGGTGTTGAGCGAAATGATTGCCGAGCCTGCGTTTGGTCTCGCCGATGTAGAGAAGTTGACATCTGGAACAGTGGATACAATAGATGAGGTTGGAGAAGGTGCAGGTGAACCTCTGCCTCATCTGGAAAGACAGATTGTGTCCTCGGATGGAGTCGAGGGGGGTGGTAAAGAGATAGGTGTTGCATCTCCTGCGGTAGCAGGGGAAAGTACCTGGGGAGGAGGTAATTTGGGTGGGAAGGGACGAGTGGACCAGGGAGTTACGGAGGGAATGGTCTCTGCGGCATGCAGAAAGGGGTGGAGAGGGGAAGATGTGGCCAGTAGTGGGATCCCATTGGAGGTGGCGGAAATGTTGGAGGATAATTTGTTGTATATGACGGCTGATGGGGTGGAAGGTGAGAACAAGGGGGACTCTATCTCTGATACGATTGGGGAAAGGGGGCGCAAGAGCGGAGCTGCGTGATATTGAGGAGACCCTAGTGAGAGCCTCGTCTATAATGGAAGAGGGGAACCCTCGTTTCCTAAAGAATGAGGACATCTCTGATGCCCTACTATGAAACACCTCATCCTGGGCACAGATGCGGGGTAGACGGAGGAATTGGGAGTAGGGGATAGAGTTTTTACAGGAAACAGGGTGGGAAGAAGTGTAGTCAAGATAGCTATGGGAGTCAGTAGGTTTGTAGTAGATGTCGGTCACTAGTCTGTCTCCTGTGATGGAGATGGTGAGATCCAGAAACGGTAGGGAGATGTCGGAGATGGTCCAAGTATTTTTAAGAGCAGGATGGAAATTAGTAGTGAAATGTATGGAGTCAGTGAGTTCTACATGGGTACAAGAGGTAACACCAATGCAGTCGGCAATGTAGCGGAGGTAGAGTTCGAGGATGGGGCCAATGTACACCTGGAACTGGGATTGTTCGACGTACCCAACAAAGACGCAGGCATAGCTGGGGCCCATGCGAGTGCCCATACCTATGCCTCGGATTTGGAGGAAGTGGGAGGAGTCAACGGAGAAGTTGTTGAGGGTAAGAACCAGTTATAAAACAATGGCAGGTGACATCGCAATGACGAGTGCCCATACCTATGCCTCGGATTTGGAGGAAGTGGGAGGAGTCAACGGAGAAGTTGTTGAGGGTAAGAACCAGTTATAAAACAATGGCAGGTGACATCGCAATGAAATTTTTCCAGGAATAAACAATCTTTTCAGAACTCTCAAATTAAATAGTTTGGGGATTGCTCCACTTTGGAGGTTGCACATTTCAATGAAATGATTTAAGCAATGGGAAATTACTTAGCAGTGCCAATAACTTGCACTGTTACATAAATGGGAAAAAATTCAAAGGTTGGTTCGCCCGAAATTCAAATAGAGAGAAACTTTGCAACTTCATCATTAAGGATACAGTAATTTTAATCAACATTATTATGAGCTGAAACCAATATAATTACTATGATGAGAAATTCACATCAACTTGGTACTAAACCTAGAAAGATAATATAATTGGTGAATGCAAAAAGAGGAAGATTTAAGAGGTCAAATTATTTTCTAAATATAAAACCTACTAAAAGGTCTATAAAGTGAAAACTCTGCTTGATTTTTCCAATAATAAAGGATGATTTAACAAGTAATGTGCTCAGTATGTTGTGAATCACCATGGTTCCATGACTTATTGTGTGCATTTGTCATGGGCCGAATGTGTCAATAAGCTACTGGCTGTAAGGAACCAAATCCAATATATCCACTATGGTACATAAGGTCATAAGTGATAGGAGCAGAATTATGCCATTCGGCCCATCAAGTCTACACCGCCATTCAATCATGACTGACCTATCTCTCCCTCCTAACCACATTCTCTTGCCTTCTCCCCAGAACCCCTGACGTACTAATCAAGGTACAGCTATGCAGCTTTGTTCATGTAGGACAGGACTGGGCAAAACAACAGCAATATCAGCAATTTATCCTGCATACATAGTTGTGCAGTATATTAAATAACAACATACAATTGTAACATTTAGTGAAACAAGAATAGGTCAATTAAACATTTTTCAGTCAAAACAAATTAGTTTGTTGTGTTGAATTCCAAATGTCCAAGCATATCACGTTCTGCCATATAGGTACAAGCCATTCTATGTATTTGTTTTTAGGAATCAATTGACCATTCATAATTTTAGCAGCATACAGATAATGTAAATATCAAAAAATTAAGAGATAACTTATTCACATGACCAAATAAATAAATAGTGTTTAGTCGGCATCAAGTGATTTAAATATTTAAAGTGGAAACTGCAAATGTTAACATTTTGAGGAGGGCCTGTTTCAATCAAATCTAGTTATAGAATAATATGTTTGCCCAACTTTAAAACAGAAAAATGTTTCCCCTTCATGAATTAGAATACAGCAGTGTATTAGTGGGTGGCAACAAAATGCAAGACTTGGGGATGATGAAGAATAAGCAATATTTCTTTCCTGGTCAAATGGTGTGAAAATGGTGCTCAAATAGAGGGAACCTACAGTTTTTCTCCATATACCCGCTGCCTTTGGCCCACTTTAGGGAGCAGGTCACGTGTTTGAGAGATGCTGTTGGGTAAGTCTGGGTGTGCAACTGCTGTACCTTTCTTAGGCGTACATGCAGTCGCTGCTGTGCATCAACAATGGACGGAATGAAAGTTTAGGATGTGTTACTTTGTCCTGCATGATGATAAGTTTCTTCAGAGTTGTTTATACTGCACTCAACCTGATAACTGCAGTGTATCTTTTCAGTGTATTGCTCCAGTTAATGGAATTGATTGTGCTGAGTCAGTGAACATTTTGTTTGAGGGACAGCCACTGAAAAATGTAAATAGTGTACAAGGTAAAACACATTGTCTCTACTAAAATGGGTTTCACAGAAAGCAGCTCCACTTTGCCTTTGTCAGGTGTGCAAATGAAATTAGCTCTCAGAATGCAATCTTGAGAAAGAAATATTAAATGGTGAAGAAAGTTGGTAAAAGATGAGATGATCAGGGATATGTAGGAGTTTGATCACTGATGGAGCTGGACAAGATTATTGTTGGTGGGGGTGTGGTGTGCAGATGAGCTGGGAGTTGAAAATGGTGAAACCTTTTGTTGTTTTGATCTCTCAAACTGGGAGGAAGTTTACTGATGCAGGCCTCGAGTGCTGTGAAGAGTTTCTTCAAAAAAGAGTGGTCCATGCCAACCCTGGGCCATACTTGTGTGATCCAAAATCCGATAAATAGCATTGGATAAATGTGAGGTTATCCATTTTGGTGGCAAGAACAAGGTGGCAGACTATTATCTGAATGGTGTCAGATTAGGAAAAGGGGAGGTGCAACAAGACCTAGGTGTCCTTGTACATCAGTCACTGAAAGTAAGCATGTAGGTACAGCAGGCAGTGAAGAAAGCTTTTGGTCTTCATAGCGAGAGGATTTGAGTGTATGAAGCTAGAAGGTCCTACTGCAGTTGTACAGGGCTCTGGTGAGACCGCACCTGGAAAATTGTGTGCAGCTTTGATCTCCTGATTTGAGGAAGGACATTCGTGCTATTGAGGGAGTGCAGCATAGGTTCACCAGGTTAATTCCCGATATGGTGGGACTGACATATGATGAAAGAATGGATCAACTGGGCTTATATTCACTGGAATTTAGAAGGATGATAGGGGATCTTATAGAAACATAAAATTCTTAAGGGATTAGGCCGGCTAGATGCAGGAAAAATGTTACCGATGTTGGGGGAGTCCAGAACCAGGGGTCACAGCTTAATAATAAGGGGCAAGCCATCTAGGACTGAGATGAGGAACAATGTTTTCAGCCAGAGAGTTGTGAATCTGTGGAATTCTCTGCTACAGAAGGCAGAGGAGGCCAATTCACTGGATGTATTCAAGAGAGAGGTAGATATAGCTCTTGGGGCTAACGGAATCAAGGGATATGGGGAGAAAGCAGGAACAGGGTATTGAATCTGGATGATCAGCCATGATCTTATTGAATGACGGTGCTGGCTCAAAGGGCCGAATGGCCTACTCCTGCACCTATTTTCTATGTTTCTATTGGATGCCACTGTGCATGTCCACACTCATACAACTGTCGGTAATTAGACATACTGAGATCCAAGAAGAAAAAACAGAAACTTGTGCAGCTTCCAGCAGATGTTTATTTACTTTAAAATGGAATCATGTAACACAAAATTGTGGTACCAAGCATTTCACTCTCTTGATATTTGTTTATATTTGGCAAAGAATAGCTGCAGCTCAAAGGTATAAAATTAGAAAGCTTTCAGAACTCAACCCCCTAAACAGGAAAGTTGGAAATGCTCAGTGAGCCAGGCTGTGCATATTGTGTGGAAAAAAGTTAATACCATTGATGGATAACCTTGCAGCAGAGCTGCGCAGTTCCAATACAAACAATAAAAGCAAGATATCTATAATTGTGGAACTTGAGAGTCCCAAGAACTACAACTTGCATGAATTGAAGATGCCGTTGTTCAAATTTACACTTGGCTTTTTGGAGCACTGATATTCCATGCACAATTTAACAAATTCAGATAATTAGCTTTTTCCATTGGAATCAGAACTTTCTACTTCTACTGAAGGGTTAATTATCAATAATATTAATTCAAGTATTTCTCTCTCAAGAAAAAGAAAGATTGTCTGATCTGATGGGCATTTCCAGCATTCTTCCTTTAGATTCAGATTTCAGCAATGTCTCCATCCTGGATCTGGCCATGTTAAGATGTTCTGTTCTTTGTTTTCTCCCTCTCTTCAACTGCCTTCACTAATCTCTGAACCAGGCAGATTGGTAAACATTGGGATCAACAAGACAAACTGTGGCCTCTATCCCTTCATTCTATCCACACCTTCTCACTCCCTCTGTTAAAACTAAGTTGTTCTTTTGCTCTTTGAACAGAAAAAGAGAAACAATTGTGGAGGCAAAGAAAATAAGCATACAAGTGATAGACAGATGAAATGAAAGTAGTAACATTGCAAACAATACCTGAAAACACTTAATAGTTGACAAAAAAACATGATATTCCTAGTAGGAATTTGCTTCAATCAACTACCTGTTGCATTGCTTCTACTTGGTAAAACCTCCTTCAGCAATTTTGAATTACGCTGGATGCATTAATAAGTACAAAGTGCATTAAACTGTCTGAAATTGCACTTCTTAAAATAAAAAACATTCAAGCAGCATATTAATGCAGTAGTTAGCTACATCATTTATGTCACTTTGTGCCAAACCACACAGATGGGTAATTATAATAATTACAAGGTTGTTGTGGTCATTATGCTTTGAACTGTTACACGGTCCAAGATGGAAATTTTATTTTGTACATCATTTTAACATTTAATGAAGCCCTTTCTTACAAGGTGGACAAAAAAAAATAATTACATGATATCAAAGAATGTGCCTGAGGACCTAGCATTGAAGTCTTGGTTCCAGCAAGAATGCTAAATTTACATATTTGTGCACTGCAACTCAGTGAAGAATGCTGCAGCATGTCCTGCCCCACCCCCAGGTGTCCTGTTTCAGCCACATGCACTGATGTGTTTATGTATTTCCATAGCTTGGGGTCAGATTTATTTTGAAATGTCACTGTTGTTCACCGCTTTATTACACATCTCTGTTTTTTTTACCCCATGAAGAATGCTGACAGTCAAAACCAGTATGGAAATCTGTTAGCTTAATTGGGAGAGCTGTTCAGACGCTTGCAATGTTCAAATCAATTAAAACCTGATCCCGTTCATATAGAAATGTTTATAAACCCAAAAGTACAATAATGAGAAGTCACAAAATTTGCCTTCTCATTGATTGAAATGCATAGACATAAATAAATCACATGTGAAGATATAAGCTTCATCACAGTTTGACTTACAATTAACCAAACTTAAAATGATACACTCACTTCTTGCTTTTGGCATAAACCATATCTCTATCCACAGTTCCATTGTTATTGATCTCAAAATAAAAACTTGGGATAACTTATTTAATGCATTCCCATATTCAGAACCAATCATTTTGAACAAGAAATTCTGAAAAATCTGATCTGTCATGCACAGATTTTTATTATTTTCTACAAAATATTAACAATTCCCCTATCGTTCAAGAAGGTAACACAATGCTGCATTTATTAAATGTTAATAAATACATATTCCACCTTTTTATTCTGCCAAATTTCTCTCTAAAGCTGCAATTAGTCTGAAATCCAACTAATATCTGGGAGATCCATCAGCATTCTGTGCTAAAAGAAACTGCTACACTTGTGGGTTAAGCTAAGAGAGGAAAAAAACCCCAATCATTATTGCACTAAATACCGACTATCAGTAGTTATGGCTACTCATAATCACGCATAAATATCAAATAATCTCAGGATAGGGTTATCTGTGATGTTTCTCTGCAATCAAACATTTTACCCAGATGAACACAATCCGAGTCATAGCACAAGTGATGTACCCAAGGATATAAAAAAATAACTGCAGATGCTGGTACAAATTGATTTATTCACAAAATGCTGGAGTAACTCAGCAGGTCAGGCAGCATCTCGGGAGAGAAGGAATGGGTGACGTTTCGGGTCGAGACCCTTCTTCAGACCCTTCTGAAGAAGGGTCTCGACCCGAAACGTCACCCATTCCTTCTCTCCCGAGATGCTGCCTGACCTGCTGAGTTACTCCAGCATTTTGTGAATAAATGATGTGCCCAAGGATATCTGGTGACTGTTGTTATCAACACCATCAACCGGGTTTAAAAGCCAACTAGTGGCAAACAATCATGACTGGACAAGAGTTGTCAGTTTTCTCTTGTCTACCTTTGGTAAGATGTTTTATCATTAGCAACAAATGCTCATGGGATCATCTAGGAAATGACTCGAGGTTGACTGATTTTGAAAACTAAACAGTTAAATTGATATTTAGCATGATGAACCAATAGTCATTTAATTTCCTTTGTGTGTACATTAAGTTATTCCTCAAGCTATTTCTCCAGGCTGAGTGTCTTTTTCCAATTATTCATATTTCATATTTTTTCATATTTCAGATACAGCGCGGAAACAGGCCTTTTCGGCCCACCGAGAACGTACAAACTCCTTACAGTACACCACCCGTAGTCAGGATTGAACCCGAGTCTCCGGCGCTGCATTCGCTGTAAAGCAGCAACTCTACCGCTGCGCCACCGTGCCGCCCTTATGAATTAAACTCTTTAGAACATACAAGCAGCTCATAATGCACTGGAATAAGAATTTGGTATAAAGAAAAATTCCTTGAGAAATAAAGTGAAAAATTACGAAAGGAAAAAATAGTTCTCGAGATTTGAGAATTTAAATATGCCTTTAATAATTTAACACATTATTAGAAATTGTGGAGGCATTGACATTGATATTTTATAAATCACTGGAGACAGGGCCGAAGTCAGCATGGCTTTGTGACGGGAAGGTCTTGCTTGACAAATTTGTTGGAATTCTTTGAAGAAATAAATGGGAGGACAGAAAAAGGAGAATCAGTAGATGTTGTTTTCAGAAAGCCTTAGAGAAGGTACCACTCGTGAAGCTGCTCAGGAACATGTGAGCCCACGGTATCAAAGGGCAGATACTAGCATGGATAGCAGGTTGGCTGGATGGCAGAAGACAAAGAGTGGCAATAAAGGTTTTTTTTTCTGGTTGGCTGCCAGTGACTAGTGGAGTTCCACAGGGGTCAGTGCTGGGGCCACAACTCTTCACATTGTATATTAATGAATCAGAGGAGGGGATTGAAGGCTTTGTGGCCTAGTTTGCGAATGATACGAAAGTAGGTGGAAGGGCAAGTAGTGTAGAGAAAGCAGGGACTCTGCAGAAGGACTTGGAAAGGTTGGTAGAGTGGGCATTGAAGTGGCAGATGGATTAGAGTGTAGCAAAGTGTGAAGTCACGCATTTTGGTAGTAGGAATAAAGGCGTAGACTATTTTCTAAATGGGGAGAGAATTCAGAAATCGGAGGTGCAAAAGGACTTGGGAGTGCTGGTACAGGATTCCCAAAAAGTTAATCTGCAAGTCGAATCGGTAGTAAAAAAAACCAAACTCAATACTAGCATTTATTTCAAGAAGGCTTGTATACAAAAACAGGGATGTAATGCTGAGGCTCTGAGATAAGGTGCTGGTAAGGCCACATTTGGAATATTGAGAGCAATTTTGAGCAATATCTGAGGAAGGATATGCTGGCTCTGCAGAGGGTCCAGAGGAGGTTTACAAGAATGATCCCAGGAATGAGCAGGTTAACCTATGATGAGCGTTTGTAAGGAATGGGCCTGTACTCGCTGTAGTTTAGGAGAATGTGGGGGACCTCACTGAAACATACAGAATAGTGAAAGGCTTGGATAGAGTGGATGTTTCTACCAGTGGGTTAGTCTTGGACTAGAGGTCATAGCCTCAGAATTAAAGGACGTTCTTTTAGGAAGGAGATGAGAGAGAAATATCATTAGTCAGAGGGTGGTGAATCTGTGGAATTGTTTGCCACAGAACGCTGTGGAGGCCAAGTCAGTGGATAATTTAATGGCAGAGATAGATTCTAGTACAGGTGTCAGGGAGAAGGCAGGAGAATGGTGTTAGGAGGAATAGATAGATCAGCCATGCTTGAATGGCGGAATAGACTGATGGCCTAATTCTACTCCTCTCACCTATGACCTTATGACATTGAGCTATGAAGGACAGTAAAATCAATGTTGTCCTTTCCACATTACCCCACTTTACATCCTGCAAGCTTGCAAGAACACAAGAAAAAGGGGGCAGGAATAAGCCATTTAGCCTATGAAGCTTGCTCCACTATTCAATAAGATTTGGGGTTAATGCCATTTTTCATGTACGATTATCCCTTCTCTTTTTATTCATTCTTACATTCTTGGATGTTCCTTGCAAAGATCCCCCTCTCATGACATTGGATTGACAGCCAAAACCTCAACTGCTCCACCTTCATCCCTATTCAAACCCCATTATTTCAGCTGTCACAACTCAGCTTGTTCCTTTCCTTATGGGCTTGGTATCAGTTATTTTATCTTTCTCCATAGTATATGGATTGGATTATTTTTTCACATTTAAGATCCCATACATTTTCTATAGTATTGTTTAAAATCGTTAGCGTGCTGCACAAATAAAAAAATAAAAATCCCTGGCAAAACATGACCCAAAACTCAATAAAGTAAAACAAATTTACTCCTTATTTTGTACATACTTCAAGCCATGCTGGTTGTCTATAAGGTGGGCATTTGTAACTTAGGGAGGACATGTATTTATTTTCACATATCTAGTCAGCTTAGTCTCAAACTCTAATTTCTTCTTCCCATTTTAATCATCTACTCTTTTGGTTTTTTTTTAATCCAATCTTCTGTCCATTTGCTTTAACCCAGAAAAGTGGTATCATGGACATCAAAGCACTTCTGTGATCTTTGAGGACTCACTTTTCAAGTTGAGAAATTTTCAGAAAAGATATTCACACCAGTGAGAAACCAGAACACATTATCCAGATTGCAGTCAAAATTCCGATAGGCATAACCTTTGGAAAATTCAATGAATTGGTCAAGAATAAAAATTACAGGGTGGCAAGGCAGCTCAGCGGTAGAGTTGCTGCCTTAATCAACAACAGATGTAATTTGTGAATTTGTGATCTATTTAATGCAAAATATGTTAATGCACATAAGTGATTAAATAATTTGTTTAATTTAAAGATTCACTGAAATTCTTCATCACTTCACCACTAGGGCGGCACGGTGTCGCAGTGGTAAAGTTACTGACTTACAGCGCAAACAGCGCCAGAGACCCGGGTTCGATCCCGACCACGGGTGCTATTTGTACGGAGTTTGTATGTTCTCTCTGTGACTGCGTGGGATTTCTCTGAGGTCATTGTTTCCTCTCACACTCCAAAAATGTACAGGTTTATTGGTTAATTGGTTTGCTATAAATGTAAATTGTCCCTAGTGCCTGTAGGATGATGTTAGTGTGCGGAAATCACTGGTCGATGCGGACTCGGTGCTTCCGCGCTGTATCTCGAAACGAAACAATTATTTTTAACTTGTTTTCATTCAAGGAATAACATTCTGAATTTCCACTTTCCGAACAACACAGAAATAAATAATTTACTGTATAAATATCCTCCACTTCATCTGCTGCTCCCGATACTTCGTCTTATTCTTTTTCCTTTTTTCATATACTTGTCCAATCTTGGATGCTAAGATATTGGCTTCAGCTCCTTTTATATGGTTTATTTCATATTATCAAAATAAATGCATTGTTATTTTGTTTATTCTGAAATAAATGAACTGGATAATTCAAACAGTTTTTAAACATGAATTATAATATTCATCTTGAAATGTTTATTCTACAAAACAGTTTGAATTAAAATCAAGAGTAAGTAATTAGGCAAATGGGTGTATCATGGCTAGTTGATGCCCTTAATCAATTTTAGAAATTCACATCAGGTTGCAAAGAGGAAAAACACCATAATTGATCGACTGCATTGGTGCTACCTCTTGTACCCGTGCAGAATCAGAATTACCTTTATTGTCATCCAAAAAAAACAAGTCTTTTGGATGGGATTTCGTCACCCACAGTCCAACAATAAGAGCAATAAAATAAGCACACAGCCACAAACCAACACAAAACAAAAAAAGAAACATCCATCACAGTGAGTCTCCTCCAGTCACCTCCTCACTGTGATGGAAGGCCAGAATGTATTTTCTCTTCCCCTGCCGTCTTCTCCCGCGGTCAGGCTGTTGTAGTTGCCACGTTCCAGGCGGCGCTGGACGGTGAAAGGTCCGCAGCGGGCCAACCCAGGCCCCGCGATTCAGGGCGGGCGAAGACGCTGCCGCTGCACGTCGGGGCGGTCGTGGCTCCCGACAGTGAAGCCCTCGCCGGGCGGAGAAAATCCCGCGGCCTATTCCAGGCCGCGACGGACGGGTGAAAGGTCCGCGACGGGCCGACCCAAGCCCCGCGATCCGAAGAAGCTGCCGCTGCCGGAGCTCCAGAGGTCGGCCCCCACCCAGGGCAGGGCCTGCGAGGTTCCGACGTCCACGCGGCCCGCGCCGAAGCCTCCGAAGACGAGTCGCAGCCGCTCCCGCAGCCTCCGAAGGCAGCCAGCTCCGCAGATGGTAAGTCCGGTCCGCGGGCTCTGCGAACCAGAGCCCCAGGTGGTCCCAGGTGGAAGCCGCCAGCTTCATGTGTGTAGATTAGTGTAATGGTGTCACTCATGTTATGTGTCATGCTTTTGTAGTTACGCCCCTTTGGCTTTTGAGTGACTGCTGCTTGGGTGATTCGGGTTAGTGTAAGTGCAACGTGCAGGCGTAAGGTCATGCTTGCTATGTAGTTAATAAAGTCTAAGGTTTATTATCTAGGTGTACGGCTTCTGTTATTATACAGCCAACACCAACAATGTGTTTGGCCGATGGTAGGCCCCAGCGTGAACGGAGACACGACCCAGAAAACAAAGGTCGGGTCTCCGTTCGGAAGAGACAATTTTACAGTCCAGCCCCCCCCCCCCCCACACATAGTACACAACCACAAAAAACACAACATCACATCTAAACACTACAATTGAGACAAAAAACAACAACAAAACATAAAGACAAACGGACCGCAGGTAAGCCGCAGCTGCTAGGGCAGCGCCGCCATTTTGGCTGACTGACTTCATACACTTCACTTCCAATTTCCATCCTGCCCTTAAATATACCTGGACTATCTCTGACATCTCCCTCCCGTTTCTGGACCTCACCATCTCCATCACAGGAGACAGACTAGTGACTGACATCTACTATAAACCCACTGACTCGCACAGCTATCTGGACTACACTTCTTCCTACCCTGTCTCCTGCAAAAAGTCTATCCCCTACTCCCAATTCTCCGCCGCATCTGCGCCCAGCATGAGGTGTTTCACACTAGGGCATCAGAGATGTCCACATTCTTCAGGAAACGGGGCTTCCCCTCTTCCATTACAGATGAGGCTCTCACTAGGGTCTCTTCTACATCCCGCAGCTCCGCTCTTGCTCCCCGTCCCCCCATTCATAACAAGGACAGAATCCCCCTCGTTCTCACCTTCCACCCCACCAGCCAAGCATATCCAACAAATCATCCGCCAACATTTCCGTCACCTACAACGGGACCCCACCACTGGCCACATCTTCCCATCCCCTCCCCTTTCTGCGTTCCGCAGAGACCGTTCCCTCCGTAACTCCCTGGTCCACTCGTCCCTTCCTACCCAAACCACCACATCCCCGGGCACTTCCCCTGCAACCGCAGGAGATGCAACACCTGTCCCTTTACCTCCCCCCTCAACTCCATCCAAGGACCCAAACAGTCTTTCCAGGTGAGACAGAGGTTCACTTGCACATCCTCCAACCTCATCTATTGCATCCGCTGCTCTAGATGTCAACTTCTTTACATTGGCGAAACCAAATGCAGGCTCGGTGATCGCTTCGCTCAACACCTTTGCTCAGTCCGCCCTAACCAACCTGATCTCCCGGTGGCAGAGCACTTCAACTCCCCCACCCAGTCTGACCTTTCTGTCATGGGCCTCCTCCAGTGCCATAGTGAGGCCCACTGGAAATTGGAGGAACAGCATCTCATATTTCGCCTGGGCAGCTTGCAGCCCAGCGGTATGAACATTGACTTCTCCAACTTTTGATAGTTCCTCTGTCCCTCTCTTCCCCTCCCCCTTCCCAGATCTCCCACTGTCTTCCTGTCTCCACCTATATCCTTCCTTTGTCCCGCCCCCCTGACATCAGTCTGAAGAAGGGTCTCGACCCGAAACGTCACCCATTCCTTCTCTCCTGAGATGCTGCCTGACCTGCTGAGTTACTCCAGCATTTTGTGAATAAATACCTTCGATTTGTACCAGCATCTGCAGTTATTTTCTTACATCATTGATCAGTAGTAGCACAAGTGATAGATTTGGGAAACTCCTCCTATCTACTCCCGAAGTACAAATGCTAATTGCAACAAATCCACATCTATTCTTCCTAGATAAACAAAAGTTAACTGCGATCAATGGTACAGTATTTGGGTTATTTGTGAACAGTTACTCTTCATTATTTCCTTCTTCCAATTTGCATTACCCTGCTTTGATACTGACTTACCATACATAACATGCAACAGCAACTGATTTTTCCAATGGTTTGGAATGAAATGATAATTGAATAGATTTGTTGGCACTTTTACAGATGAACAGCAATTTCAAGTGCCAAATGGCTGTTATAAATTGGATTCAAAATCCCTTAGAAGAGTTGAACTAGTTTTCTCAGGAATATGATTCCAGACCTCTGATTTACCAGCCCAGTAACATAACCACAATAACATTATATGTGTTCTATTATTTACAGTAATATGTTCCATAATTTGTTTACTTCATAAAAATTCCCTTATGATTGGCAGTATGTTGAGTGGAATTCTTGTGGCTCTCCACGGAACTATCAGACAAAATGAACTTCTTAACACAGAGAATAATCAAAAAGGAACAGTGACAACATTTAAGGGGCATAGACAAAGGTACTTCAATGAGCAAGGCTTAGAGGGATAGCTTGTTTTAATACACTGCGGCCTGTGTTTTACTGAAGCATATACCTTGTCATTACTTAGACATCAAGTTAGGAGTTTTATGATTAACGGAGAAATATTTTAGAAAAGAAGATGTTTGAAAACCACAAAAATTCATACTTTAATCAAGTGGGACATAAAATATGTTGTATATAGCAACCTCTGACAGAAAAGGACGCTAAATACAAAATTTAATTCCTGCATGGTTGCAATAGATTGCAGACACTGTTTCGAATGAGCACAACTGGTTCACTAAATTATTTCCCGAACCAAACCTATGGACACTGTATAGCCTATGGTCCAGAATATATATGCAATTCCATAAAAATGTTCCAACAAGCCACTGCATTATTTTAAATTAAGGTGACTGAGGATGTGCTCAGGCAAATTTGGAGAGGAATGATGGCATTTCTTTGTGCTTTCATGGAAATTTCCCCAAATGCACGCACATTCATACACAAAAATGCTGATGTAAATGTCACCACTGTCTTTAAGAGCAAAGAGCAGAATGCACAGGTCAAGTTCATGTTCTGTGCAGATGATCAGTTAATCTCTCTTTTCTGTCCATTAAGTACTTTGGAATTCAATACAAAATCAGTGGCTTGGAAATCCAGAGTGTGAATATGGTGAAAAATATATTCATGGAATTTTGCTGAAACTTAAAAAATGTCACCACTGCAAATTGCAATAAGCACATTGTAGATTATTAGTTTTATGTTGATTTGCACTGCAGATTACACTTTATATTTTGCTGCAATTATTTAAATTTATTTTCGAGGAAGGTAAAATACATAAATACCTTTTCAATTTAGGACAGGTACAAGTAAAATATTTGCAAACATTGTCAGAGCTGGAAAACTGAAATATACCAATTACTTTTCTCTATGTTCCTGGATCTGGATTTCTACCATGCTGAAATGAAAGGCAAATGCAGGCCTATTATACGAACAGATCGTGTATCATCTCAGATAATGTCTATGCTATTATTATTCACTCTACCTTTAGGAGCAGATAATGAGGCTGTATCATTTACTAAAGAATAAATTAGGATAATTTGCTAAAAATCTCAATCAACTATCATTAGCACCACTGAAAATATTCACGCCAATTTTGTGAAAACCACAGTGACTGATTTTATCATACACAACTGAAAATTAGCTTATGAAACGCTTAATTGTTCATATTGCATTTTTCCTCATTTGAAACCTAAGTATCACCTATACTCCCTTGGCCACCTCGGATAACCTTCATTAAATCAGCTAAGACAAAGGTAAATTGATGTTTATATGTTCAAATGTTTTTAATTGATCATCCCTACACAAGCTGGAAAGGGTATAGGAAGATTTATGAAGATGTTGCCAGGACTAGAGAGTCTGACCTTTAGGGAGAGGTTGAGTAGACTTGGACTTTATTCCTTGGAGCGTGGGAGGATGAGGGGTGATCTTATAGAGGTGTATAAAATCATAAGATGAATACATCAGGTAGATGCACTGAGTCTCTTGCCCAGACAAGGTGAATCAAGGACCAGAGGACATCGGTTTAAGGTAAAAGGGGAAAAGATTTAATAGAAATCTGAGGGGTAACCTTTTCTCACAAAGAGTGGTGGCTGTATGGAACAAGCTGACAGAGGAGGTAGTTGAGGTTATGACTATCCCAAAATTTAAGAAACAGACTGGTGCATGGATAGGACAGGTTTGGAGGGATATGGACCAAAGGCAGGCAGGTGGGACTAGTGTAGCTGGGACATGTTAGCTGGTGTGGGCAAGTTGGGCGGAAGGGCCTGTTTCCATAATGTATCGCTCTATAACACTTTATCTCCGATGACAGTAGCAAAGCATCCCCTCTCTTTGACTGAATGGTTCTTCAAAGTGTCACGACTGCATCACAGAGGTTATAAACATGCATTTGCCCTTTAGAAAAGAGGAAGAATTGACTTGCTATTACAGCTAATTGATTTCATAATAGTTTTATGATGCATTTGATTCTGTAAAATAACACTCCTTTTGCATTCCCTTTTCATAATCTTGAATGCAAGTTTCCATGTCCTGGCACTACATTGTAGACACAAGAAACTACAGACTTTGGAATCTTGAGCAAAACATAAATGCTGGAAGAACTCAGAGTCTGTGGAGGGAATAGACAGACAAGGTTTTGGGTCTGGATCTCCTTCTTCAGATCCTGTTTCCCTGTCCATTCCCTCCATTGATGATGACCCACATTTCTACCAGCACTTCGTGTTTTGCTGTATTGTACCGTTGACTATATAGTTGCGGTCTGGCTACAGGGATGCTGCATCCTTTCACATTGATTCTGCAGAGATCTGGGTCTCGACCCGAAACGTCACCCATTCCTTCTACCCAGAGATGCTGCCTGTCCCGCTAAGTTACTTCAGCATTTTGTGTTTCTCTTCAGTGTACATCTGCAGTTTCTTCCGACACATTTCGTCTGCTTGGTGATCCGTGATTCAAGGGCCAATGGAGCATACAGTCTCGCATTGCCGATAGTGGGGTACAGATGAATGTGCCACCTTAGGGACTTTCCTAAAAAGTAAATTGGTGTTCATACAAAGGGACATAAATGTCCTAACCTGCAAATCAGGTGATCGCTTTGTTTATTGGGTGGACAATGATGCCACAAAAATTGCTGGCACTCAGACCACTCCACCATTGTTTTAAATCTCTAGGACCCTGAGCAGACCAATTTGACAGATCTTGAATCACTGTTGTCTGGTCCCAACAGAGGTCAATTTTTTCCCCTCCCAGAGTCAGCATTTGGTACTGAACAAGACTCAACTCTTGATTAAAAGGTATATGAGCACGGGGGGGGGGGGGGGGGAGGAGGGGTGGCGGCGCATTGTTCCTGCAGATATGAGGGATGGTTTCCAATATCTCTGCTGCTGTCAGCAAGTGATCTGTTAACACGTATTATCTCCATGATTGTTCAGAATAACATGCTTGCAACTGAAGAAATCCCAAATATTTGTGGGCTGCTTTAATTTGTACAGGTCCTGTAAACTGTTCACAAATTCCACCTCACTGCTCACAAAGTTGGCAGTCCGTTCCTGCGAGTCATCTCTCTGCTCTGTGAGGACATCGCTCCATAGCAACATATCATTGTCCTGAAGAGCTTTTAAGGGCCTGTCCCACTTAGGCGATTTTAAGGCGACTGCCGGCGACTATGCTGTCGCCGACAGTTCGCCGGGGTGTCGCGGGCATGATCGTGAGGAGTCTTCAAAGAATCGTAGTGGGTCTTGGCGCGTCGCTGAGAAACCAACCGGTATGAAATTTCTCAGCGACAGCTGGCTTGTCGCCAGGTATCGTTGCTTATTGCGGGCACTGTCGCATGCTGTCCCCAGGTTTGCTAAATGCATTTAGAAGCACATAATATTAAATTAAGTAAAGTCATTTGAAGATACCATAAAATACTTGTGCTGAACCAATTTATTTACCGTCGGGACATTTGACAGGTAGATTGGAGGCGACAGTTTGACAGTCAGGTAAGCGTGGGAATGTTCACTATGTTTATGGCCATCAGCGATTACATTCAAAGTAGGCTCCCAACCCAGATATGCAACCCAGAAACCAGATATGCATCTCCCGTACATTTTCAAAGAATGCCCACACTACACACAAAAATCCATTTAACCACTTTTAAAATTAAATTTCTTAATACTGCTATTAGTAAACTGGAAGTCAATCCAGTTTATTGCCTTGTTACCGTGAAGCTTGGTTTTCAAGTAACCCGGGCAAGATGTTATATTCCAAAACTCTCAAGTACTTACCGACTTGACAGTGATTTCAGCGAAAAAGAGGACGGCGGAGAAGCATTGACAGCGTGGGAATTTCACGATGTTTCTGAAGACGGTGTAATCTCGACCTGACTCGGCATTGTTGTGGTCATTGTCGTCAGGTAAAAGAAAATTTTGGCGATCTGCTATGACTTTGACAGTCGCCTAAAAAATCGCCTAAGTGGGACAGGCCCTTTAAGCTGCACCCATGTAGAGAAAATCACATATTTAACCAGATCAGCATAGAGACTGAAAGACTATGGCCTCTATTTGTATTACAGCAGCTGTCACCTGATATCAACAGGCTGTTGTTGTTGCCACGCCCCAATAGAGAAGTGCACATGGCCTCCAAACCTGACCTATCCATGTGCCTGTCTAACTGCTTCTTAAATGTTGGGATAGTCCCTGCCTCAACGACCTCACTGGAAGCTTGTTCCATACACCCGCCACCCTTTGTGTGAAAAAGTTACCCCTCAGATTCCTATTAAATCTTTTCCCCTTCACCGTAAACCTATGTCCTCCGGTCCTCAATTCACCTACTTTGGGCAAGAGACTCTGTGGATCTACCCGATCTACTCCTCTCATGATCTTAAACACCTCTACAAGATCACCCCTCATCCTTCTGCGCTCCAAGGAATAGAGTCCCAGTCCACTCAACCTCTGTCGAAAGCTCGGGCCCTCTAGACCTGGCAACATTCTCGTAAATCTTCTCTGTATCCTTTCCAGCTTGACAGTTTTCCTTTAACACAGTACCCAGAACTGAACACAATACTCTAAATGTGGCCTCACCAATGTCCTATACAACTGCAACATGACCTCCTAACTGTACTCAATACTCTGGCTGTTGAAGACCAATGTGCCAAATGCTTTTTTGACCACTCGATCTACCTGCGACTCCACCTTCAGGGAGCAATGCACTTGCACTCCTAGATCTCTCTGCTTTACAACACTACCCAGAGCCCTACCATTCACTGTGTGGGTCCTGCCCATGTTAGACTTCCCATAACGCAACACCTCACATTTTTCTGCGTTAAATTCCATCAACCATTCCTCAGGCCACTTAGCCAAAGGATCAAGATCCTGTTGCAATTTTTCACAACCATCTTCACTATCTGCAAAACCACCCACTTTTGTATCATCTGCAAACTTGCTAATCTTGCCATGTATGTTCTCATCCAAATCATTGATTATAGATGACAAACAGTAATGGGCCCAGCACCAAACCCTGAGGCACACTACTAGTCACAGGCCTCCAGTCCAAGAAGCAACCTTCCACCATCACCCTCTGCTTCCTTCCATGAAGCCAATTTTCCATCCATTCAGCTATCTCTCCTTGGATCCTATGTGATCTAACCTTCCAGAGCAGTCTACCACAAGGAACCTTATTGAATGCTTTACTGAAGACCATATATACATCTACAGCTCTGCCCAGATCAACCTTTTTGGTCACATCTTTAAAAAAACCCTCAGACACAACCTGTGAGACACAACCTCCCACGTACAAAATCATGCTGACTGTCCCTAATCAGACCTTGTCCGTCTAAATGCCTCTATAATCTTATCCCTCAGAATGCCCTTTAGTAACTTTCCAACTACAGATGTTAAGCTCATTGGCCAATAGTTCCCAGCATTTCCCCTGCAGCCCTTCTTGAATAAAGGCAACATTTGCCACCCTCCAGTCTTCCGACACCTCTCCTGTATTTAAAGACGACTCATAAATTTCAACCAATTTTCCCGCAATTTCTTCTCGGGGTTCCCACAATGTTGTAGGATATATATATGATCAGGCCCTGGAGATTTGTCTACCTTCGTTCAAGCTCTGAGAAAATAATGTATTTCATTTCTTTTTTCTCCATTGAACATTTCCATGTAATTTATTTAGAGGTAATGATAAGTACTTTGCATTCACCCGGGTGTTAATACCTATTTATACAATCTCCTTGATCCACGCTAAACACAATGAAACATTTTCTTTGACATTTGACCTCAGTTTATAATCACCAAGATGCTACTTGAGAGATCTGAATTAATGAATGTTAATTATAGTATCTGTTATCTACAAGGTGCCCACAGCAACCTCTCTTAGGAAACTCTGGAAGTCCATCAAATGTCGATTTAAAATTTTGCAAGTGTCAATTGATGCAAACACTTCAACATCCTGAACTTTAATCGATGGTTATTGTCAAAACAAAGTACCGTACTTTGGTGCAAAATGACAGGTGAAATCTATATGAAACAGGCAGTGGAGATAACTTGCAGAAAACTGAGTGGCATTAAAAATCAATTTTTCAATCAACCTTTTCTCATTTATCAGCTTGAAGAACGCAGATAACAATGAAAATGTACGATGTAGCATGAAAATGGTACATTCTGCACGAAAGTACACATTATCCAGCTGGTTCACAGAGCTGATGCAGATCATTAATTTGACTATGCATAGTACGATGTAATTATGTCCTTAAATCTGAATTGCAGACAAGCTTGCCCAAATGCTCATGAGACGATATTAGGGCCATCACTTCATTTGGATATATTTTGTGGAGGCCTTCTCAGACATTTGACTATATGGTGTTTGGTCAAATGGCATTCAGCTGTTTCTCAAACATTAATGTATTGACTTTGGCCCAATAGATGAAGGTCTTTGTTCCCATTAAGCCTCTAAAAAAAATACAATCTCAAAGCCTCCAATGTAATGTGGGGACATTTAACTTTTAAACATTAATTCCAAGAATTTGTCTATTTATTGATTCCTAAAATGAACTGCTTATTACATTTGACCACATTCGGTATATTGATTTTGCAGATCTATCCACCGTACTATTTGTTACAACCAAAATGT
Organism: Rhinoraja longicauda; assembly: GCF_053455715.1. Lineage (NCBI taxonomy): Eukaryota > Metazoa > Chordata > Chondrichthyes > Rajiformes > Arhynchobatidae > Rhinoraja > Rhinoraja longicauda. Next base: position 41,963,924 of record NC_135969.1, read on the forward strand.
TGAATTTTATCCTGCACCAAAAAACACACTGGAGTTTTAGAACAGTACATTGAGCATCATCTGTCAGGAGTAAGTTCAATATAAATCACCCGCGCCATTACTAAGTACAAATTGAACATTTAAAAATAGAGATACCGCATCACTTCCATTAGAATTTAATTCACAACTCCATTAGCAGGGGTCAAGATTCTGAGTTCATGGGAACTTTATCGAGATGTGTAATAATTTGTTTTGTTTAATTGTGCATTATTTCTCATTCATCCTACTTGCAGGCAATTATAGCTTTCATTTGAAATGATAATCAAGAAATCATGTATTAAGTTTTTTAAAACATTACACAATGCACAATGCAGAAATTACTCTAATTCTGCCAAGAAAATAATCTTTATTTTAATGTGAATTAAAAATGAATGGCTCGGATAACACTTAGTGTAGGTTTTAACATCTTGAATTAGGGGAGTTGACACATACATGAATGAAAGTATCATGAACTATTCATCTCATCAAGCTGTAAAATGAATTCATTCTCTCCAAATAGCATGGGCTCACACTTAACGTACTAACAGTTGAATAAAATTGTTCAGATATAGATATCCTATTAATTTTGACATACATAAAAGCTAAACTGAACAGCATTGTTTGTTCGGATGGATAAATACAGCAGCAATACAAGTTCAGGTTTAATTGGAATGTGGAAATTTCATTTGCCACTCCATTTGGAATAAGATATGGTAATTTTAAACAAAGTGGATCTGCTTACTAACGTTGTAATTCCTCAATTCTCCTGCACCTAAAACCAATTTTTAAAAAGAGGATTTGCCTTTAACCTTTAAATTGAACGTGTGTAGATCAGTATGTTCCTTGAGAATTGATAGTTTGGATTGTGAAAGGTACAGTGCATTCAGAAAGTATTCAGACCCCTTCACTTTTTCCACATTTTGCTATGTTACAGCCTGATTTTTAAATGGATTAAATTCATTTTTTTAAATCATCAATCTACACACAATACCCCATAATAAAAAAGTGAAAACAGGTGTTTAGAAAATTTTGCAAAGTAATTAAAAATAAATAACTGAAATATTAGATTTACATAAGTATTCAGACCCTTTACTCACTACATTGTTGAGGCACTTTTGGCAGTGATTACAGCCTCAAGTCTTCTTGCGTATGATGCTACAAACTTGGCACACCAGTATTTGGGTAATTTCTCCCATTCTTCTCTGCAGATTCTCTCAAGCTCTGTCAGGTTGGATAGGGAGCATCGATGTACAACTATTTTCTGGTCCCTCCAGAGATGTTCGATCGGGTTCAAGTCCGGGCTCTGGCTGGGCCACTCAAGGACATTCACAGACTTGTCACGAAGCCACTCATGTGTTGTCTTGGCTGTGTGCTTAGGGCCATTGTCCTGTTGGAAGGTGAACCTCCGTCCCAGTCTGAGTCCAGAACGCTCTGGAGCATGTTTTCATCAAGGATCTCTCTTTGCTTTGCTCCGTTCATCTTTCCCTCGATCCTGACTAGTCTCCCAGTTCCTGCCACTGAGAAACATCCCCACAGCATGATGCTGCCATCACCGTGCTTCACCGAAGGTATGGTATTAGCTAGGTGATGAACGGTGCCGCTTGGCATTCAGGCCAAAGAGTTCAATCTTGGTTTCATCAGACCAGAGAATCTTGTTTCTCATGGTCTGAGAGTCCTTTAGGCAAACTCCAAGTGGGCTGTCATGTGCCTTTTACTGATGAGTGGCTTCCGTCTGGCCACTCTACCATAAAGGCCTGATTGGTGGAGTGCTGCAGATATAGTTGCCCTTCTGGAAGGTTCTCCCATCTTCACAGAGGAACTCTGGAGCTCTGTCTGACCAAGACCCTTCTTCTCTGATTGCTCAGTTTGGCCGGTCGGCCAGCTCTATGAAGAGTCCTGGTGGTTCCAAAGTTCTTCCATTTGAGAATGACGGAGGCTACTGTGCTCTTCTGGACCTGTAATGCTGCAGAAATTGTTTTATACCCTTCCCCAGATCTGTGTCTCGACACAATCCTGTCTTGGAGGTCCATGGATAATTCCTTCGTATTCATGGCTTGGTTTTTGCTCTAACATGCACTGTCAACTGATGGACCTTATATAGACAGGTGTATGCCTTTCCAAATCATGTCCAATCAATTTAATTTACCACTGGTGGACTCCAATCAAATTGCAGAAACTTCGAGGATAATCAATGGCAACAGGATGAACATAAGCTCAATTTTGAGTGTCATAGCAAAGGGTCTGAATACTTATGTAAATGTGATATTTCAGTTATTTATTTTTAATTACTTTGCAAAAAATTCTAAACACATGTTTTCACTTTTATATTAATGGGTATTGTGTGTAGATTGATGATTTAAAAAAAAAGAATTTAATCAATTAAAAAATAAGGTTGTAACGTAGCAAAATGTGGAAAAAGTGAAGGGGTCTGAATACTTTCTGAATGCACTGTATGGAGAGATAAACCTGTGTGAAAGCAGTTTTCTTCCGAGGAGCCATCTAATCAAGGATATGTGATGTTTAATGCACTCTAGAGAGAACTCAACATAAAGGACTCAAAGCAAAGCAGACGTTCTCTAATAACTCTGGTGGGTAAGGATTACTATATGCACACATTTACATGTGAAGGCCTGTAGCTTTCCTACATAGCTCAGGGCCATTGTCTGTATATGGACATCAGTTGAGTCCCGTAGAAATTGACAGATTGAGCTACTGGAGATGAACAGGTGCGAACTGGAGAGTAGCAATCCATTCATCATGGGTCACCAGTGTCAATGCTGAAGAGATCAATCATCCATTCTGGGAGACTTGCAGATAATTTTGGATGAATGGCCAGGAGAAATGAGGCTGATTCATCAAAATAGACCCAAATCCTGTTTAAAAAAAAAAAAATCTACACCCATAAATTATAATGGTGGGTGGTGGTGGTGGTGGGGATGGGGTGAGAGTTAAGCTCTCGTAATTAAAACTGTTATGCTGGTGTTTGCTCTGTCCCAGAACAGATCTTTTAAAATACATGTTACTGCCCTGCTGACTGTAGTTAATTCAGCAGAAGGAAGTGATTGAGCTCATGATTTTATGAATGTGAAATGCTGATCTTGATATACTTTTGCACCACTCTTTGAGCCATCAAGTGCATTTCATTTCAACCTAAAGTTTCTCCTAAGCCTTTAATTTGTCTTCTGATTATGTATTCACTCTCTCTATTGGTCACGTATTTCATTAGGATCCCCAAATTGTTGTTCGTTTTTTTTCTTCTATTTTTGAGGTCCTAACCTATTTAAACAACATCTTGATTACATCTCAAGTATACATTTAGTTATAATTCCTTTTAAATATGATTTATTTCCAAGACCTTGGCCTTTGGGCCTCCATCAGCAACTGGCTTCTTGACGGGCAGACATCAGTCGGTTAGAAGTGATCTTTTCGTTTCCTTCACCCTGACCCTCGACACTGATGACCCTCAACACTGATGCCCCTCAGGGCTGTGCACTCAACCCCTTGTTCTACTGCTTGTACAACTATGGCTGTAGAGATGGTTAACAGCTTCATGTTCCTAGGCATCCACATCACCAACAATCCACTCTGGTCCCTTCGCGCAGTTGCAGTGATCTAGAAAGCACATCAGCTTATTTACTTTCTTATGCATCCGAGAAGATCATGGCATGTCCATGAGGATTCTCACAAATTTCTACAGAGATGCTAATAGAAAGGTATTTTGCCGGGATGCACCTCAACCTCGTATGGCATCTGCTTTACTCTTGGCCATCTGAACGTCTGAGTTTTCAAGGACCAATGGTCTGACTTAAGAACAGCTTCTTCCTCACTGCAACCTAACATCTGAACCAATCATCCTTTCCCGGAGGTGCAATCATGTACTCTTATATCTGACTCTTTGTTATTCCATTATTATACTTTAATATTTTTTGCACAACAGTCTTGCACCATTGTGCAGTTTTGTATTTATTACTGTATGTATATTGTTTACTCAGTAAGCTTCAGGTAAACAAATAATTCATTGCATCCTGGTTTATATGACAATAAACTAATCAAATGTACAAAATTAAACTCGAGAAAAAATTCAAAACAGAAATAAACTTTCATAATTATAAAATAAATAGATGATTAAATTTATTAAATCATCCATGAAATTCAGTTACACCATCAGGATGTTTTAATGCAAAGCAAATTAGCAAAAACACAGTGAAAATGATTGAGAAATCACATTTCTTTGCAACATACTATAAAAGTTTAAGTGTGGAAATTAAACTGACAAAATTAAATCGTCTACTAAAGATTTGTGCAAAAGGCAGATACATTTAAATAACTGCAAGGATCCTAAGATCATAAGTGATAGGAGAAGAATTAGGCTATTCGGCCCATCAAGTCTACTCCACCATTCAATCATGGCTGATCTATCTCTCCCTCCTCACCCCATTCCCCTGCCTTCTCCCCATAACCCCTGACACCCGTACTAATCAAGGATTATAATTATTTTAACAATCTAACCGTATATAAGTTAAGGTATTTGAACAGATGTTAGCTTAGTATCAATATTAATATGTTAGCTTAGTATTAATATTAATATGTCAGCTTAGTATCAATATCAATATACAATTGAAGAAAAACAGCTACAGATCAGCTCCAGAAATAGGTGGAGAAATGGCAGATGGCGTTTTATCCGAGTAAGTGTCAGATGTCACACTTTGTGAGGTCAAATGTAAGGGGCAAATATACAATTACAGTAAACTCTCATTATAACTGACCATACAGGGGGGGAGGGGGCGGAAGGGAGTATGGTGTCCATTATTGCCGATTGTCCATTATAACCGAGTAATTTATTGTCATTAGCTAGATGAAACAATGAACTGCAGATGATGGTTAATACACAAAAGGACTCAACTCAGCGGGTTAGGTAGCATCTCTGGAGAACATGGATAGGCAACGTCGGGAGCCCTTCTTCACCAGTTGCTGCACAGTCGAGTTGGCGCGGCCGTTGTTGCAGCACACGTTGCAGCCCCCCCCCCCCCCCCCCCGCTGCCACTTCGAAGGTGGACGAGAGGGTAGGTGGGTTGGAGAGGCCTTTTATAGCAAGTATAATGCCCGGACTGGAACCAGTGTGAACTGCCATTTACTTATAAATGTAAAAATATTTGATTTTTGACATAAAGACTTTTGACATTGAAAACTAACAGAAAATGCATTGTGACATGCTGCTGAACGGATGTTGTTGCAGCAAGCCACAGCTACGGCTGATGACTTTATCCCAAGGTGGAAATCTCAAAGACTAGTGAGAAGAGCTTTAAGATGAGAGGGCCAAAATTCAAAAAGATGTGTGGGGCAAGTTTTGTTTTACACAGAGTGGTGGGTGACTTCCAGAGGTGGTGGTGGAGGCAGATACGAGAGGAGCATTTAAGAGGCTTTTAGAAAGACAGATATGCAGGGAATGGAGTAGGCCAGTACCTGATCCTGTGATGCACTATTCTATGTTATCCACCAGTGGGTGCAGTGACCTCCAAAGGTTACTGTATTACTTCTGGCTGTTTTTGCCCCACAAAATTAAAAAATCAAGTGAAATAATTAATTCAACTCACTCTCAAGCTACTTTGTACATTGCTGATGAGCATGGAAGAGAATAGCCTATGAAAAGAGTTAAGATGACAAAATGAAAGCTAGTGCTGGGATCAACAGTAAAAATGTTCATTCGAGTCAGCTCGGGTGAACGGAAAAGAGAAAAAGAGTCCATTAATGTGAAACCCTTTTAAAATCCGAAACATTTAAATAATTTTTAATTTCTGTTTCAATATATTGTAGAGACTGTATTTTCCAGTGACGTGGGAGAATTCTTTAGGTTAATCGAGAAATCAGAAATACCAGGTTTTATCCCGAGATTCTGTCATGCAGGTCTTACAAGCATTTGCTCGATTTTAGTCAGTCAGCATCACTTCTTCTGAAAAATGTGTGATCCAAAGCAATCCCCCAAGTCTGGCATGAGGTAACATATTTTTCACATGCACCAAACCTCCAGTGTTATTTTTATAAAGTGAAACATCAAACTGACCTCTTAAATTCCAAGCAAATTTGGCTTCTGAGGAATCTTTAGCAAAGTTTTGGTGCAGATTTATATTGATAGATAGACTCTGACAACAGGTCTGTTTTTAACTCATTAATATAAAATGATCCCACAAGGATAACTGGAGAACAAAACACCCACCACTTCAGATGCTCTTGCATTCCAGTTAAAAACTAAAACACAACTATAGTTATTTCCCTTTAAGGATTTGGAAATTATGCTTCTCTGGCCTGAATTTTGAGCTGATGAGTAAACAACCATAATTCACAGAAATTGTGACTGTTGCTCAGATTCCATCCTTATTGTCAAATCATAAAAGTCCCATCAGATTCAGGTCAACATCTTAAATTCCCAGAAATTGTCATAAATATTTAGATATTCTACTGAGGAATTTATGACAACTTGATTTTTTTTCATATGGTTTTAGAACTCCAGATTATACAGTACTTTCATCGTAAGGTACAGAGCATAATGTAGAAAATTTTAAAGCAAATAAAAATAGAAAATTTAAAAAACATTTCCTGAAAAGCTGGAATTGCTGTTCAGATCTATACCACTTTGCCTTTCATTTATAAACATATGTTCTCCCATTGGCATCAGCCAAGTTTTTTGTTTTACACAGTTTGTTAATTTCGCACATTTTTTAAATCACAAGAAACCAGAAGAAAATCTGTCCTGGAAATCAAGTCATCTGCTGTTGAGAAGAATGTATTCTAATTTCCTCTGGGATGATGAACTGTCATGAATATACCAGACCTGCATCTCAGTTTTAAAGAATGCAGCCAAATATTTAAAGGGCAAATCAACAGAACTTCTTTCCCACATTATAAAGTTTCCAATGGGTAAGAATTCTTGTAAATTAAATACAAATACAGACTTTCTCATCTCAACACACTCTCAGGGCGGCATGGTGGCACAGTGGTAGAGTTGCTGCTTTACAGCGCTAAGCACCAGAGGCCCTAGTTGGATCCCGACTCCGGGTGCTGTCTGTATGGAGTTTGTACGTTCTCCCCGTGGGTTTTCTCAAGAGATCTTCAGCCTCCTCCCACACTCCAAAGACGTACAGGTTTGTAGGTTAATTGGCTTGGTGTAAATGTAAATTGTCCCTAGTGTGTGCAGGGTAGTGTTAATGTGCGGGGATCGCTGGTGGGTGTGGACTCGTTGGGCCTGTTCCGCGAGTATCTCTAAAACAAAAAAAACATGCAGGATGCACTACCAACAAAGAAGACGGCATTCCATCATTTATCAACAATATAGGGAAATAATCCAAATAATTAGAAGCCCTTCAGATTGACATCAGTTGTGGAAGGAAATATTGGAACCTATTATCAGGATCAGAGGGCTAAGCACTTCATCAAGAATAACCTGATCACTCTTGACCAAAGAAACGAGTGGAGGATGCAGATAGTGGTGGACGCTGCCTGGTCCATCATAGGTATTAACCGCCTCACCATGAAAGAATCGATCAGAAATAATATTGCCAACAGACCCACATCACCCTGGCATCACTCTCATCCTGCTGCTGCCATCAGGAAGAAATGGAAGCCCGAGGCACTTGAACCAGACTGTAAAACCCAAACCAGAACCCCAACTCAGAAACTATCTACTATGTACTTTGTTTAGGTTGCGCTATGTGCTGTGGTTTGCACTATTATGGCCAGGTTATCTAATACTACAGATAATTTATTGTATTGATTACTGCATAGTTATTTGTGACATTGTTGCATTAATGTGCTTGTAAAGCTGCAGCAAGTATACCCTAAAATAAATGCAGCAAAACATAGAAACATAGAAAATAGGTGCAGGAGGAGGACATTCGGCCCTTCGAGCCAGCACCGCCATTCATTGTGATCATGGCTGATCGTCCCCAATCAATAACCCGTGCCTGCCTTCTCCCCATATCCCTTGATTCCATTAGCCCCTAGAGCTCTATCTAACTCTCTCTTAAATCCATCCAGTGATTTGGCTTCCACTGCCCTCTGTGGCAGAGAATTGCTTTGAGGTTGCAGGGTGACTTGGACAGGTTGTGTGAGTGGGCGGATGCATGACAGATGCAGTTTAATGTGGATAAGTGCGAGGTTATCCACTTTGGTGGTAAGAATAGGAAGGCAGATTATTATCTGAATGGTGTCAAGTTAGGAAGGGGGGACGTACAACAAGATCTGGGTGTCCTAGTGCATCAGTCACTGAAAGGAAGCATGCAGCTACATCAGGCAGTGAAGAAAGCCAATGGAATGTTGGCCTTCATAACAAGAGGAATTGAGTATAGGAGCAAAGAGGTCCTTCTGCAGTTATACAGGGCCCTAGTGAGACCGCACCTGGAGTACTGTGTGCAGTTTTGGTCTCCAAATTTGAGGAAGTATATTCTTGCTATTGAGGGCGTGCAGCATAGGTTTACTAGGTTAATTCCCGGAATAGCGGGACTGTCGTATGTTGAAAGACTGGAGCGACTAGGCTTGTATACACTGGAATTTAGAAGGATGAGAGGGGATCTTATCAAAACATATAAGATTATTAAGGGGTTGGACAAGTTAAAGGCAGGAAACATGTTCCCAATGTTGGGGGAGTCCAGAACCAGGGGCCACAGTTTAAGAGTAAGGGGTAGGCCATTTAGAACGGAGATGAGGAAAAACTTTTAGTCAGAGAGTTGTAAATCTGTGGAATTCACTGCCTCAGAAGGCAGTGGAGGACAATTCTCTGAATGCATTCAAGAGAGAGCTAAATAGAGCTCTTAAGGATAGCAGAGTCAGGGGGTATGTGGAGAAGGCAGGAACGGGGTACTGATTGAGAATGATCAGCCATGATCACATTGAATGGTGGTGCTGGCTCGAAGGGCCGAATGGCCTACTCCTGCACCTATTATTAAAAAAAAAGAAAAAAAGAAAAAAAAAGAATTCCACAAATTCACAACTCTCTGGGTGAAAAAGTTTTTTCTCACCTCAGTTTTAAATGGCCTCCCCTTTAGTCTAAGACTGTGGCCCCTGGTTCTGGACTCGGCCAACATTGGGAACATTTTTCCTGCATCCAGCTTGTCCAGTCCTGCTTACTTTAGAATTCCACGGCAATCAATAATAATAACATTCTATTAATGCCCAAAATGGCGGCGCTGCCCTAGCAGCTACGGCTTACCTGCGGTCCGTTTGTCTTTGTGTTTTGTTGTTTTTTTTTTGTCTTAAGTGTAAATGTGATGTCGTTTTTTTGTGTTTGTGTACTATGTGTGGGTGTGGGGGGGAGGGGGGGGAACTGTAAAATTGTAAATTTGTCCCTTCCGAACGGAGACCCGACCTTTGTGTTCTGGGTCGGGTCTCCGTTCCTGCTGCGGCCTACCATCGGCCCAACTCCTGGAGCTGGCGGCCTCCAGGGCTCTGGTTCACAGAGCCCGCGGACCGGACTCGCCATCAGCGGAACCGGCCGTCCTCGAAGGCTGCAGGAGCGGCTGCGACTCGCCTTCGGCTCGGGCCGCGTGGATGCCGACATCGGGAGCTCCGGCAGCGGCATCGTGTTCGCCCGCCCCGGATCACGGGGTTTGGGTCGGCCCGCTGCGGACATTTCGCCGTCCGCCGCGGCCTGAAATAGGCCGCGGGATTTTTCTCTGCTGGGCGGGGGCTTCAATGTCGGGAGCCACGACCGCCCCGACGTGCAGCAACAGCGGCAGCGTGTTCGTCCGCCCCGGATCGCGGGGCTTGGGTCGACCTTCCACCGTCCGGCACGGCCTGCAACCACAACAACCTGACCGTGGGAGAAAACGGCAGGGGAAGGGAAAAGACATTGTGGCCTTCCATCACAGTGAGGAGAGGACTGGAGGAGACTCACTGTGATGGATGTTTCTTTTTTTTGTGTGTTGGTTGGGGTTGTGTAATTTGCCTATTTTAATGCTTTTATTGTTGGACTGTGGGTGACTGAATTTCGTCCAAAAAACTTGTTTTTTGAATGACAAATAAAGATATCTTGAATCTTGAATCTCTTAATTTCCCTTATTACAGGTACTCCTCAGCTTACGATGTTTCGACTTGCGATAGTTTGACTTTGCGATGGGGCAAACGGCAGCGACCCGTTGCGAGCCGCCACTCGCATCTGGACAAGTAATCGCGCGTTTTCAGTGCATTTCGACTTACAATACTTTCGGTTTCCGTTGGGTTTCTCGGAATGGAACCCCATCGGAAGTTGAGGAGTACCTGTATTTGTATCTGTAAATTAGCCTTTTGCAAAATATGCACGAAGGCAACCAGATCCTCTGCAAGTCAGAATATTGCAATTCTCAACTTTAAGGCAATATGCATCTTTGTTAAAATGGATAAATTCTAATTTTCCCCACATAAAACTTCATCTGCAAATTGTTGCCCATTTAATCCATCTGTAGCCTCCTTATGTAGGAAAATAACTGCAGATGCTGGTATAAATCAAAGTATCACAAAATGCTGTAATAACTCAGCAGGTCAGGCAGCATCTCTGGAGAGAAGGAATGGGTGACATTTCGGGTCGAGACCCTTCTTCAGACTGGGGGTGCGGGGCAAAGGAAGGATATAGTTGAAGACAGGAAGACAGTGGGAGAACTGGGAAGGGGGAGGGGAGGAGAGGGACAGAGGAGCTATCTAAAGTTAGAGAAGTCAATGTTCATACTGCTGGGCTGTAAACTGCCCAAGCAAAATGTGAGGAGCTGTTCCTCCAATTTGCGGTGGGCCTCACTATGACCTGGAGGAGGCCCATTACAGAAAGGTCAGACTGGGAGTGGGAGTTGAAGTGCTGAGTCACCGGGAGATCAGGTTGGTTATGTCCTTATGTGACAAACAAATATTTGGGAAGATTTCAGGACTCTTATCTGTTGAAATGTTAAACGATTATACACAATTGCATAATTCAATTACATACTACAAAGTACTTATATTTTTGGAGCAGCAAATTAGAAAACAGCTTTTACCCTTCAGGCCTTCACATTTAGAATAATAAACATTTTGATTTGGACTTTAATTTAAGGCTTTAAAGCCTATCTCAAACATTGGCAAATAGGCTGTTGTACAGTGGGGGTGGGGGGTATATTTTATTTTGTAAAAAGATGAATGGAGAATAAACCCACAATGAAATACAGTTAATTTGAATAAACTGCATTTACACATAAGGGGTTCAATTTGCTCAAATTTATGCATTTATGTCAAATGTATGCCATTATTAAAACAGTCAAAGCTGACCATTTCTACCATGAATTAATTTATTAATTTGCCATGAGCACTTTTATAAGCATTTGTGCTCAATTATTCTGTGAATTAGGAACACTAAATGTTTGAAATGCTTTGACATTATAGTGCCCAGAAACAAATGACATACATATTTATGTAACTAATGTATCTTATCCTTACCCCGGCTTAATGCATCACAATTGTGGTTACAGGAGTTCAGCAGCATAGGAATACAAGTTTCAATTTGAAAATTAACCGCTGCGGCAAAAACACATGCATCTAGAACCCAAATCACTCAGTTCTATGTTTTTATACACCACAGGACTCAATTTCAATTAAATATAAAATATACTTGGAAAGCAAGAGTCATGGAATTGCCATTGGTTGTTTTGCAAAGGTTTTTATCTTTTGGGTTCTCTTTTGACACACAAAAAGAGGAAAGTTTCGATACACCTTCTCAGTGCTATCTTCACTGGACCTTTGTCCAGTACACATCAGCCACAGGTCACGGTTGCTGAAGCAGACTATACTGTACCTAGTAAAAGGTAAGTGACTAAATGTCACCTATCCATGTTCTCCAGGGATGCTGCCTGACCAGTTGAGTTACACCAACACATTGTATCCTTATCCTCCATTCACCACCAATTTTCCCCAATTGTTATCCTTATGGCCAGCTTCACTCCCTCAACTACCGCTTCCTTGTCTCCTTACTTCCACATATTTCCTCTCTCACCCCTGCGTCCCAACTTTGACCCTCCTTCAGACCTTTCTATTGACTTCTCTTCCCCCGGACTCCAGATCAGTCCCTGGATCTATCAGATTTCTTCTCTTAGTCATCTCCACATCAACGGAATGGAAGTAAGTTGTTTTGTTCTGTTCGGCCAGCTAAGAAATACAGGACACCAGGGCTTTCATTCAGCACATTTTCAAGCAATGGTCCTTTGAATAAAATGTTTTTTCTCCCCAAACACACAAAGACAGTTTTAACATGTCTACACAGGCACACAGACAATAGATACTCCAATCCTCGGCACTAGAGAATTCAAAAGAGTTATTGCAAAGTTTTTGAGTAAACAGTTTAACATGCTGAACTCCATGTACAATAGAATGTAATTAAGGGTCTGCTGTAGGGCACAGCAGTTTTTTTATCCCCATAATCAGTAAGCAGCTACTTGTATTACCATTCTGTCACTTCAAGGCATGAGGAATTTTAAGTACTTTTGGATGAACAAAGCCCCGAAGTAATGATAGGCAATGAGGGCTTCTTGATCATTTTGGCAGATTATCTAACAGCAGTATACAAAAGGATAGGTGTAATATAAATGCGAGTGTGCTAACATAATAGCGAGCTTTAATGCTACACCATGATGATTAACTCCCACTGCTTTAACAAGACAGGTGTTGTATTTAATAATCTAAACCACCAGTTACCTGTTAAAATCAGCCATTAAACTGCATATTTCAAATATATTTCTGCAATTGAAGGTAGTTTAACAAATAGATTCCAGGTATACAATAAAAGATAGGAGTTATAAAGCAATTGATCACAATTAGAGTTCTTGAAGCCGATCGCTGCTGAAATTTAGAAACGTTCATGCATGTAAATGTAGTATGAAGATCAGAGATCTTAATTAGCCAAATATCTTATATTTAGATGGGATTCCAACGTAAAGGCATTAGATTGCATGGGGAATACTTGTACAGATGATAGCTTTGCATCAATGGCTCCTTAATGAAGCACATATGTCAAACATCCAAACCTGCAATTAATCTCAGGGGTTCCCCATTCAGTATGTGTAGGAGAAAACTATTTTATAAAAATACCCCAGCTTTGAACCATGTTGTGTTGGGATGGTTGATCTCACATGAACTACAAAGGCATGTCTAGTAGAAATAAAATGCAGGCTTGTTCCTATTTACTAATTGGTGATACTCTTCCTTCAATGTCTGTTTTACTGACCCTGACATTGGATGGACAGTCTGAAGAAGGGTCTCGACCCGAAACGTCACCCATTTCTTCTCTCCTGAGATGCTGGCTGACCTGCTGAGTTACTCCAGCATTTTGTGAATAAATACCTTCGATTTGTACCAGCATCTGCAGTTATTTTCTTAGACTTGGATGGACAAAGTCAGCAACAAGCTCAGCTATATATCTCTTATTATTCTATAATTTGGTAATATTCACCACTTTGTCTCACTCATGAAAACTAATGGCTAGGTAAAAGTATGAGAGTTGGAGTTATCCAGATAAATGGGGAAAAATACGTATGGATTGGGGGAGCAAATGATCGTGAATTCAAATTTAATCCTAAAACGCAAACAGGATATATATATTTTTTTTCCCACAGAACAAAGAGAAAGTATATAATTTTACATTTTTCCAGTTCCTCCCAGTTTATTACAAACTAATAGTATTAACAATCCTACATTTACACACACTTTTGGTGCTTGAAATGGACCTCGGTCCCATGTGATTCTTCAATTGCTCTTTTGCACTAACAAAGTACTTTAAAGGTCAAATACAAAAATTGGATAAAAACCAATGTCTCCAAGGAACAAGTCAAAATTTGGTAATATTTTTAAAATGTATACATTTAAAAAATATCTCAGGTTAAGGTCCTTTTACTTTCTTATCAATGGTTATCTTAATAATTAAAGTTTTGATCATTCACCAAGACTTCCTTCATAAATTAAGCATCACATAAAACATTGATAATGTTTATCTTCCGTAACACAAATCGCTGACAGTCATGTTCCAGACTACTTATTTCTATTAATGTAATTAACAGAAAATAGTGTGCACATCAGCCAAAGCCATTCTTGCATAACGTGCTTTCTTGTAGCATAATCTGCTGCTCTAGGAAATTTATTGATTTATTCAAGCCATTACATATGTGACGATCATCTATTGCAAGTAATGCATGTCATCATCCTTTTGGGTCCAAGCTTATTTTAACAATCGCACTTCAAAATACCAAAATGATTTTGATGGAATGACCATCCACTGAACCTACTAAAGATCGTCTTGGCATTTCTTTTTCTTCTGTATGTTTCAAAGGAGAAGGCAGCTTATTGATTTGAAAATTGTCCTTTGCCCTAGCCAAAAACTGTAATAGAACTGCAAGAGGAGGGGAGGGATGAAAAATAATGAAAAAACTGAAATGTTCAAACAAGTCTTTTGGAAAATTGGGAATGGCACAAAGAAAGAGCATCCTTAAATTAACTAACATGTGTTTTCAATGCCTCTTAACTGACCCCACCCTCAATGAAAATCTGCCTGTTATTCATTGCTACTTTCATGCTATACAAGATAAATGTTCTGTTTTCCTACCCTATTGTTTTTAACTCCATTGAAGGAGAGAACTAGGGGGCGAGCTTATAATAATTAACCTCTCTTTTTTCAAATATGCGTACATCTGATGTTTTCTGCATCTTTGTTTTTTGCCTCATCTGCACTGCTTGCAGCCCATTATATAAATTGAGAACATTTATGTTGGTACTTACCTGGTTAACTCTTTTTAGTGAAACAGATTGTGAATGTTTACGTAGAAAATCTAATTTCTAAAATCTAGTTCAAATCTTTTCCAAGTGTGTTTAAAGTCACTTAGTTATTTAAGCAGGCCAACGCAGAAGTTAATGCTGTTCAAATGTTACATGGATAGAATACTTCAGCTGTTAATGCATCATAATTTCCCAATATGACCAGCTGTCCTTGTCTCTTGCTTTATTGAGTCAAAGGATACGCTAGAAGTTGCTCCGCCGAATTATTAAAGTATGTGCCATCACTGAAATAAATTTAAACCAAATGTTTGCAAAACCTGACTCATCCTTGCTGACCAAGATGCCCCATCCAAGCTAGTCCCATTTGCACGAATTTGACCCATATCTCTCTGAGCTTCTCCTGTCCACGTTCTTGTATAAATTCCTTTTAAAATGTTGTTTTAATTTACCTGCATCATCAACTTCTGCCAACATATTCCATATACTCATCGCCCTCTCTGTGAAGTAGTTGCCCTTCAGGTTCCTATTATATCTTTCCTCTCGCCTTAAACACATGCCGTCTAGTCCTCTACTCTGGAATAAGGACTACGTGCACTCGGCCTATCTATACCCTTCATAAATGTACACACCTCCAAGGTCACGCTGTGCTCCAGGGTATAAAGTGCCATTCTCCCCCAAGAGTTCAGCCTTATTGAACGATCCCTCAGTAATGCCATCTTGGACTACTGCCATGACGTCCTTCTTAATCAATAAAGCAATTCCTTCTTCTGTCTTACCTCCACCTCTATCGTTTAAAAAGGAGGTTGTTAAAGCCAACTTCAGCATTCAGTCTTCAGCTGCTGCATGATTTTGCAGCTGTTGGCTCTTAGCACGCTGGGAAGCAGGTCAGCATTGTGAAAGAGCACTCTCTGTGGCAAACACATAACCAGCTTTGGAGATGCAAGAAAATGTGGTGTAAGACAGACAATCACGAGTTGGTAATGAAAAGGGAGGATGAAAATGAAGGACGGTTGAATTAGAATGGCGGAAAACCTCAAATTGTACCGTATTGGAATTTGGGGTGCCAAGCTGAAGAGCAGCACAATCAGATCTCATTGGGCCACTGCCACCAATGACAGGATCTAGAGTGCTGATGCTGCAACCTTTATTTACGCTGTCTGTAAAGAGCAGCACCTTAATGTGGAGAAATTAGTGAAAATAAAATCAATGCCATAAACAATGATCTTATTCCCACTTGCTGCACTCCTCGTTTTACTGCAAGTGGACAATAAAAGTCACAGGTCACAATTCAGGCAAGTCAGAAACACTAAATACATGCTGCTCAAATTGCCAGGTGCACACCCGGTAAATGACAGCATCATTGCAACGCAACCACCTCGTCCAAATTTCTGATGGGTGGAACTTCTATCAAAGATGGGCTCAAAAGGTTTAGTTTTTTTAGTTTAGTTTAGATACAGCGAGGAAACAGGCCCTTCCGCCCACACTGACCAGCAATCCTCGCACATTAACACTATCCTAAATGTACTAGAGACAATTTACACTTAGACCAAGTCAATTAACCTACAAACCTGTACGTCTTTGGAGTGCGGGAGGAAACCCATGCGGTCACGGGGAGAACGTACAATCTCTGTACAGACAGCACCCGTAATCGGGATTGAACCCGGTCTCTGACGCTGCAAGTGCTGCAAGGCAGCAAATCTACCGCTGTGCCACCGTGCTGCTTGTATAGTGTGCAAACTCTTCACGTATGCTGTTTGGATACAAGCAAGAGTAAGTATGTTTATGTTTTAATCTAATTTCTAGTTTTCAATTTTTATGCTTCATTTAAAAAAACATTTATTGTAATTGTGCATTCATTTTTCTACAAACCTAACCTATTCATTTGGCAAATTGAACACTCAATTTAAAAAATAGCAATTATACAATTTATATTTTTTGTAATGTATTCCTAATGCTTAGCAACTACATTGTTTTATTTCAGAGCAAGTAAAATGAATACATATGGTGGAAATTTTATCTGGGTTTAACCATTAATCAGCTTGCAAACCCATTCTAATTTTTAAAAGATGAAGCAAAATCTAATTTTATAGCAGTTTTGTTGGCAAAATTACATGAAGATTGGTTTTATGACAACTTAGAATTGAATGCAACACTGCTTGAAGCTAGGACAAGACTTCGCCATACTTGGTGCTCACTCATAAAAATGCCTACGCTGTTTCAACTGAAGCAGCAATTCAACTCCGTACGACCCTGTTATACAGATGCTGCTTCTAAACAGGCTATATTGAAAACCTCATCATGTGGCATTTCTACAATAATCAGATCTAAGATTAGACCCATTATAATGGGTTTGTTCATAACTTCATAAAGCATATAATGGCTTCAGTCTTAAACTGAAATAAGGAAGTATTTCCCTTCACACAGTAACTAGAGTTGGCTTTCTGTCTCATTAGTCCATTTAATGGCTTCCTGTCTGAGGCCATTTCCTCATGGAATAAATAGAATCAGGGAGAGTCAGGGACAATTGTTAAAATCCACATTTTAAGATTGTGACTAACATACACCTTCCTCTTTTCCAAGATAATGCTGATTTGTAAACCTGATATTCTTCTGGATTGCAAAACGTTCTCAAAAGCCTAGAAATTCAAAGCAGCAAAGTCTCAAAGACTTTGCTGGGGGACACTTGGTATCTACTTTTCTTAAGGTCAGTTCTTCTTTATCTTCTCATCCTTCCTCCTATAGCCTTTGACTATTTGGATCATTCCCTTGGGCGCAGAGGTATCTTCTTACGTCTAACTCGCACCTTCCTGCTCCTTGGATTCCCATCTATTTTGTCAAACATTAAAATCTTCCCTTCAGACTCTACCTTGATTTTCTCATCCATCACTTTCTTGCTCACATCCATTCCCAATCTGCCACCCAACACACTTCTGGGATCTCCATTCTCCATGATATTAGAAGATTACAAGACATAAGATCTTTCAGTGTGATTGTGTGAAGTCTATTTAATGGTGTGCATTACCTTCGTAGAAACAAAGAATTGCAGATGTTGGTTTATGCCAAAGATAGACATAAAATGTTGGAGTAACTCAGTGGATCAGGCAGTATCTCTGGAGAAAAAGGATGGGTAACATTTCAGGTCCGGAACATTCTTCAGACTCTGGTAGCTTATTCTTTTAGTTTTTTTGTTTTTTTTTCATATTTCAGATACAGCGCGGAAACAGGCCTTTTCGGCCCACCAAGTCCGCACCACCCAGTGATCCCCGCACACTAACACTATCCTACACACACTAGGGACAATTTTTACATATACCCAGTCAATTAACCTACATACCTGTACGTCTTTGGAGTGTGGGAGGAAACCGAAGATCTCGGAGAAAACCCACGCAGATCACGGGGAGAACGTACAAACTCCTTACAGTACAGCACCCGTAGTCAGGATCGAACCTGAGTCTCCGGCGCTGCATTCGCTGTAAAGCAGCAACTCTACCACTGCGCTACCGTGCCGCCTAATTGCAGGACACATTTATCTGAAGAAGAAATGGTTAGTGTGAATAATGTTCATTGGCACCAAATTATGGGCTGTGTGTGAAACTGGACTGAAACTACCAATGCCTTTATATAACCAAGGATTCCGTGTGAATGAAGTACTTGAAATACTAAAAGTTTCTTTCAGACCAATAGACAGTAAATTATCATGGGCGGCACGGTAGCGCAGCGGTAGCGCAGCGGTAGAGTTGCTGCTTTACAGCGAATGCAGCGCCGGAGACTCAGGTTCGATCCTGACTACGGGTGCTGCACTGTAAGGAGTTTGTACGTTCTTCCCGTGACCTGCGTGGGTTTTCTCCGAGATCTTCGGTTTCCTCCCACACTCCAAAGACGTACAGGTTTGTAGGTTAATTGGCTGGGTAAATGTAAAAATTGTCCCTAGTGGGTGTAGGATAGTGTTAATGTACGGGGATCGCTGGGCGGCACGGACTCGGAGGGCCGAAAAGGCCTGTTTCCGGCTGTATATATATGATATATGATATGATATGATATCAGTAATTGTGGCATCCTGTTTTCATCTGAATCTGGTGTGTGGATATCAACATAAAACAGCTCAAAATAGCAACACCAATTTTAAAATGAGGTTGTAGATGCAATGTGTCCATATTTAAATTCACCTTTCACAAATACAAAAACAGTTCTACTGCTCCCAATTCCTCTCTTGACAGCTCCTGAGAACAAAGGCACTGATATTGCCATTGGGAATATACAGTGTATTCATAAAGTATTCAGACCCCTTCACTTTTTCCACATTTTGTTACGTTACAGCCTTATTTTAAAATCGATTAAAATATTTTTTTTATCATCAATCTACACACAATACCCCAGAATGAAGAAGCGAAAACAGGTGTTTAGAAATGTTTGTAAACTAATTAAGAAGAAATAACTGAAATATCACATTTACATAAGTATCCAGACCCTTTGCTATGACACTCAAAATTGAGCTTCGGTTCATCCTGTTCCCGTTGATTATCCTTGAGATGTTTCTACAAATTGATTGGAGTCCACCAGTGGTAAATTAAATTGATTGGTCATGATTGGGAAAGGCACACACCTGTCTATATAAGGTCCCACAGTTGACAGTGCATGTCAATGCAAAAAACAAGCCATGAAGACGAAGGAATTCCCGTAGACCGAGACAGGATTGTGTTGAGACACAGATCTGGGGAAGGGTATAAAACAATTTCTGCAGCATTTCAGGTCCCGAAGAGCACAGTGGCCTCCGTCATTCCTAAATGGAAGAACTTTGGAACCACCAAGACTCTTCATAGAGCTGGCCGATTGGCCAAACTGAGCAATCGTGGGAGAAGGGCCTTGGTCAGGAAGGTGACCAAGAATCCAATGGTCACTCTGACAGAGCTCCAGTTCCTCTGTGAAGATGGGGGAACCTTCCAGAAAGACACCTATATCTGCAGTACTCCATCAATCAGGCCTTTATGGTAGAATGGCCAGACGGAAGCCACTCCTTAGTAAAAGGCACATGACAGCCCGCTTGGAGTTTGACACCTAAAGGACTCTCAGACCATGAGAAACAAGATTCTCTGGTCTGATGAAACCAAGATTGAACTCTTTGTCCTGAATGCCCAGCGGCACCGCTCATCACCTGGCCAATGCCAAACCTACAGTGAAGCATGGTGGTGACAGCATCGTGTTTTTCAGCGGCAAGAACTGGGAGACTAGTCAGGATCGAGGGAAAGATGAATGGAGCAAAGTACAGAGAGATCCTTGATGAAAACCTGCTCCAGAGCGTTCTGTACCTCAGATTGGGGCGGAGGTTCACCTTCCAACAGGACAACGACCCTAAGCACACAGCCAAGACAACGCAGGAGTGGCTTCGTGACAAGTCTGTGAATGTCCTTGAGTGGCCCAGCCAGAGCCCGGACTTGAACCCTGTGGTGTATTTACCATTTTGAGTTTTGTGTTTTGGCAGCTGAGCCTTGCCGTAGTTCCGGGTATAAAGCATTGTGGGATACCTGATTACACTCTCTGGTGGTGTTGAAGTAAAGCAGCCATATGTTGTATGCTAACCTGTCTCACTCGTCGATTCTTATCATAATACACCACAGTTAAAGTTGGCGACGAGGATAAAACAAGCAGAAAATGCCTATCATAGGTTCCATAGGGGAGTTCGCCCCAAAGACAGAGTCTTGGTCGGCGTATGTGGAACGTTTAGAGCAGTTTTTTGAGGCTAACGACATTGCAGTGGAGAAGCAAGTGGCTACTCTGTTAAGTGTGATGGGAGCATCTACATATGGTCTGTTAAGGAACCTGGTGCAGCCGCTGAAGCCAAAAGATAAGTCCTACGATGACATTGTGAACATTTTAAAGACTCATTTTGAACCCAAGCCGTTGCTTATTGCGGAGAGATTCCGCTTTAACCGATGCAACCAGCGGGCGGATGAATCTGTGACCAGTTACGTTGCGGAGCTGAAACAGTGTGCAGTTAACTGTGAGTTTGGAGCGACGTTGAACGAGACGCTTCGGGACCGTTTTGTCAGTGGGATTTGTAATGAGGCAAGCCAGCGACGGCTGTTGTCGGAGTCCAACCTGACTTTTGCACGGGCATTTGAAATCGCCCTCAGCATGGAGACTGCGGAGAGAGACACGCAGCAGCTGCGGGGACACGAGGTACGTCCGAACCAAGTGCATAAAGTGGATGCGCACACGGTTAAGCAAACAGGGAGGAACTGCCATAGATGTAACGGCAAAAATCACAGCCCACAGGTGTGTCGCTTTAAAGATGCAAAGTGTTACAACTGTGGTAAAACCGGGCATATTAAAAGGGCATGCAGAGGAAAAGTGGCGGCGGCACCAACACAGAGCAGATATAAACGACAGACTGATAAAAACACAAAGTATGTGGAGGCAGAGGAAATAGTGTTGCCAATGTTTTCATTAGTAAATGGCAACAACTGTAAACAAGCATACCGGGCATGTTTTGTGGTTAATGGCAAAGAAGTCAAACTAGAAATTGACACCGGAGCTGCCGTGAGCATTATCTCAGAGGAGTTGTTTCAGACCACCTTTTTAAAGCAACCACTAAGGCTTGCTGAAGTCACACTGAAGACATACACAGGGGAGGTTATTCCTGTGTTGGGACAGTTTGAAGCCACTGTCAAATATGAGAGTCAGAGTGAGCAGCTACCAATGATTGTGGTAAAGGGAGCAGGACCAGCTTTGTGTGGAAGGAACTGGTTAAAAAAGCTCACCTTAAACTGGAAAGAAATTAAACATGCCAGTGACAAGTCTTATCAGGAAGACATAAAGCATATTAAGGAGATGCCTCACCTGACATCAATACAGGATGTACTGGAGTTACACGCTGAAGTGTTTAAAGACGAACTTGGCACTCTGCGTGATGTCAAAGCAACAATTCTGGTGGAACCAGGGGCCCGCCCAAAGTTTTGCAAAAGCCGTCCACTGCCATTTGCCATGAAAGCACGAGTGGAGGCTGAATTGGACCGACTGGAAAAGGCCAATATAATTACTCCAGTCAAACATAGTGAATGGGCAGCACCCGTTGTTCCGGTTGAAAAAAAGGACCATACCATCCGTCTGTGTGGAGATTACAAACTCACTGTAAACCAAGCTGCCACTACAGAGACTTATCCATTGCCACGGATAGAGGAGCTGATGGCAACCCTCAGTGGAGGAAAGGTGTTTTCAAAGATTGACCTCGCCTCAGCGTACCAGCAGGTACTTCTGGAGGAAGAATCAAAAAAACTGTTGACCATTAACACACACCGAGGCTTATTTGTCTATAACAGACTGGCTTTTGGTGTGAGCGCAGCACCCTCCATCTTCCAAAGAATCATGGAGAACCTCATGAAAGATCTGAATGTAGTGGTGTATCTGGATGATCTCCTCATCACAGGAAAAACTGAACGAGAGCATCTGCAAAACCTGCATAAAGTGCTACAGAGACTGCAGGAGAGCGGACTGAGAGTCAGGGACTCAAAGTGTGAGTTTGGAAAGAAACAAATCGAATACTTGGGTCATGTGTTAAACAGCCAGGGCATTCAGCCGTCACCGGAGAATGTCAGAGCAATAAAGGATGCACCAGCCCCCACCTGTGTGAAAGAGCTGAGAGCTTTCTTGGGACTAGTGAATTATTATGGACGGTTCATGCCCAACCAAAGCACCGTGCTTGCTTCCCTGTACAGGTTGCTGAAAGACCAGGTGTCGTGGGAGTGGAAAAGTCGAGAGCAGAAAGCTTTTGACAAGTGCAAATCGCTGCTCACAAGTGACAAGATCCTGATGCACTATGACCAAAAGCTTCCTCTCACTCTGGCCTGTGACTCCTCAGCGTATGGCATTGGAGCTGTCATACAACACAAAATGCCTACAGGGGAGGAGCGCCCCATCGCCTTCTCATCACGCACATTATCCCCTGCTGAGAAGAAATATTCTCAGATTGAGAAAGAGGGACTGGCGCTCATTTTTGGTGTAAAGACGTTTCACCAATACCTGTGGGGGAGGAAATTCAAACTTGTGACTGATCACAAACCCCTGCTAACACTGTTTGGAGAACACAAAAGCCTGCCTACCATGGCTGCAGCTCGAATCCAAAGATGGGCAATAATTCTCTCTGCCTATGATTATCACATTGAGTACTGTGCCTCAGGGAAACATGGTAATGCAGATGGCCTCTCAAGAGTTCCGCTGCCTGACACAAACGACGCAGGGACCACACCCATCACTGACAGCGTATACACACTGTTAACTGAACATCTTGAGCAGGCTCCACTGAACGCAGACCAAGTGGCACGTGCAACATGCACAGACAACGTGTTGTCAAAGGTGCTGAAATTTGTCATGGATGGCTGGCCTGCTGAAGTGGATGAGACTCTGAAAGCTTTCCACACGCGTAGATGTGAACTTTCAATAGAGCGAGGATGTGTCCTGTGGGGCACCAGAGTGGTGATTCCTGAAAAGTTGAGAAAAACTGTTTTAAAGGAGCTGCATTCTGGCCATCCAGGAATTGTGAAAATGAAAGCACTAACACGCAAGTACGTATGGTGGCCTAAAGTTGATGCAGAGGTAGAGCAAGTTTGCAGAGCATGTGAGTCATGTCAATTGGAGCAAAGGATGCCTCGTCAGGTGCCTTTGCATCCATGGGAATTTCCTGGCCAGAGCTGGAAAAGACTACAAATAGACTTTGCTGGTCCATTTTTGGGACACACTTTCATGTTGGTGGTGGATGCTTACTCCAAGTGGTTGGAGGTGTTTAAAATGTCTAGCATCACATCACAAGCCACTATCACACGACTGAGAAGACTGTTCGCAGCTTATGGATTGCCGGAGCACATTGTCACGGATAATGGAACGCAGTTCACGTCAGAGGAGTTTAAAAACTTCATGCAGCAGAATGGAATCCTTCATTCTACAAGTGCTCCTGGTCACCCTGCCTCGAATGGCCTGGCAGAACGGTACGTTCAGTCATTCAAGGGTGGAATGAAAAAGCTGACACACACCGCAATGGATGTGGAGGACAGGGTCTCCATCTTTTTGATGCAGTATCGCACCACACCAAACTGCACTACTGGTCAGTCACCTGCTGACCTGTTTCTGAACAGACACGTGCGCACCCGTCTGGATTTCATCCGTCCGGACACAGCAGCCGCTGTTCGTAAAAAACAGTACAAGCAGAAGTTTCACCATGACCTCCGTGCAGCAGACAGGTGTTTCTCAGTGGATGACCCAGTGTATTTATACAATACGGCTGGGGGAGGACGCAAATGGATTCCTGGAGTCATAGTGGATCAAACAGGACCGGTGTCTTACAAAGTACAAGGAGGAGACACCGACATCACCTACAGGAGACATGGAGATCAGCTGAGATTCAGAGTCATGGGAGATGGACTGGATCAGGACACTGAAAACTCAACCACTGACACTTCTGCACCGAGCCAACCCGCACAGCCGGAGGACATGTCATCATGCAGCGAGCCAGGGACTGTGGACCGTACAGCTGCAGCTGCTGCGCCGCTGAGTCCACGCCGATCATCAAGGGTCAGGAAGCCTCCAGACCGCTATGTCCCTTAAGCTTCATTTTTTTTTTTTTTAAAAGGGGAAATGTTCGGCATGAAGGACTGTTTAGTTGTTTAAGTTGTTTTCATTAATATGAACATACAGATGGACTGAGACTTGTTAAAACTACAAGAGGGTCTCTAGTGATAACAAGTAACTTTGCATAGTAGTAATTTTGGGAATGGTTATTGTTAGTAATAAGGCACTTGCTAATTTCAGTTATTTAAGATTACCTTCATTTTAAAAAGGGGGTAATGTGGTGTATTTACCATTTTGAGTTTTGTGTTTTGGCAGCTGAGCCTTGCCGTAGTTCCGGGTATAAAGCATTGTGGGATACCTGATTACACTCTCTGGTGGTGTTGAAGTAAAGCAGCCATATGTTGTATGCTAACCTGTCTCACTCGTCGATTCTTATCATAATACACCACAAACCCGATCGAACATCTCTGGAGGGATTTGAAAATAGCTGTGCATCGACACTCCCCATCCAACCTGACAGAGCTTGGGAGGATCTGCAGAGAAGAATGGGAGAAATTACCCAAATGCAGGTGTGCCAAGCTTTGAGCGTCATACCCAAGAAGACTTGAGGCTGTAATCGCTGCCAAAGGTGCCTCAACAAAGTACTGAGTAAAGGGGCTGAATATTTATGTAAATGTGATATTTCAGTTATTTCTTGTTAATTACTTTGCAAACATTTCTAAACACCTGTTTTCGCTTTTTTATTATGGGGTATTGTGTGTAGATTGATGATTAAAAAAAAGAATTTAATCCCTTCACCCTAGCCTAATCAAATCCTTCTCTGAATGATCCTTGCCCTATCTATAGTTATAGTTTAGTTTCTTGTCACGTGTACTGTACAGTGAACAGATTTTGTTGCATGCTAACCAGTCAGCGTAAAGACAATACAAGATTACAATCGAGCCATTCAGTGTGCGGATACATGATTAATGGAATAACGTGATGCTTTTCTTAAATTGCTTGATTCACTTCCTAGTAATCACACCCATCATTCTCTCTTTCCAGAACCTGTGCAGAGTAGCTGTTATATACATCATCCACAAAATGTACTATAATTTTTCCTCAAGGCTACTCCAATTGCTTTTCCCAAACCTGTGCCTCCTTGCTGCCAAGGATAATATGGCAGGTACATGGTAACACCACCCCTAGAAGTTCCCCTCCAAGTCACACACCAGCCTGGTGTGGAAATATATTTCCAGTCTTTCATCTTTTTTAAAAATTATAGAACTGTACCATGGCAAGAGGACTCAAAAATATTTAAGATAAGCAAAGTTTGATTAATGTAATGGAAGAATCTTTTGGCAAAGTGCTCCAAACAATGACATGGAGGAATTAAAATAGAAAGATCATAAATATACAACAGTATATTAACAATTACAAAGAATTATAGTCTTCTCATGTAAATGTATTTTCTCCAATTATATTATTACTGTCAAGAAATGAAGAATCTGTTTAGTCATGTTGGCCAAGGAAAGAACAGCGACCAAAACATTAATATAAATCCTGTTATTCATATGATGCCATGACATCACCAACATCCAATACCTGAGGTGTCTTCTGATCATTTCCTTAATCACCAGGAATGAAAAGGAAACCATCAGAAAACCCCCTTTAAACAAAACACGATAAAAGAGGTGTAATATGGAAAATATACACTAAATACTATACTTCAGTTATTAAAATGAGTTACTGAGATCCGATTCATTTGAAATAAAATTAAAATCATAGAAAGATAGAAAATAGGCGCGGAAGGAGGCAGTAATGCCATTCATTGTGATCATGGCTGATCATCTACAATCAGTAACCTGTGCCTGTCTTCTCCCCATATCTCTTGATGCCCCTAGAGCTCTATCTAAAATAATTAATTATGAGTTCGATTACTCAGCTCAATTGAAATAATTTACCATTACTCTCACTAAAAGCAGCAGGAATTTCATGTTGATTTTTCCACTCTTCATGCTGTAATGGCGAACAACAACATCCAAAATCTTAAGTGAGAAGCTGTAATCCATGTTACAGATATAACAGTGAAACATAGAAAATCAGTGCAGGAGGAGGCGGCGGCCATTTGGCCCTTCGAGCCAGCACCGCCATTCATTTTGATCATGGCTGATCGTCCCCAATCAATAACCCGTGCCTGTCTTCTACCCATATCCCTTGATTCCACTAGCCCCTAGAGCTTTATCTAACTCTCTTAAATCCATCCAGTGATTTGGCTTCCACTGCCCTCTGTGGCAGAGAATTCCACAAATTCACAACTCTCTGGGTGAAAAAGTTTTTCTCACCTCAGTTTTAAATGGCCTCCCCTTTATTCTAAGGCCCCTCATTAGCCCCATGTTCTGGACTCGCCCAACATTGGGAACATTTTTCCTGCATCTAGCTTGTCCAGTCCTTTTATAATTTTATATGTTTCTATAAGATCCCCTCTCATCCTTCTAAACTCCAGTGAATACCAGCCTATTGAAAGCTGACAATTCTTCTACTATCAGTTTGAAGAAGAATCCCAACCCAAAACATCGTCTAGTCATTCCCTCCCTGGATGCCTGACCACTGAGTTCCTCAGGCACTGTTTTGTTCAAGATTCTAGCAGCTGCAGTTTTCTGTGCTTCAATTATTCCGTAACATTTGAAATCAGCATTAAAATTATCCCATTCTTCCACACTTCGAAAGAATGAATGAATAAGTTTAGAATGACTATAAGACATGAGGCAAGGGCTTCTTTTCCTCCTCACTCATCCATTTGACATTAAAACTGTACAAAATTATGACAAAATTAGCAAAATGCACGGATCAAATTGATATTAGACATAAAATGCTGGAGTAACTCAGCAGGTCAGGCAACATCTGTGGAGAAAAAGAATAGGTAACGTTTCAGGTCGAGACCCTTCTTCAGACTAAGAATCAGGGGAGAGGGAATTTAGAGGCATAAAAAGGTACAAAAAAAACACAGCCAAGAAAGGTATAGCCCACAATAGTCCATTGTTGACTGTGGAAGAGGTGATAATGAACAGATACAAACAGTGAAAGTAGCAAAACATCTCTGGTTGCCCCTTATGTCCATGATTGGACAAAACTGATGTCCCTAGTTTGCATGACTTAATGCTAGAAAAGTCCATGTTTATTCAACAAAATCAATATGGGTTTGAAGGTCTCTCTTTTTTTTAAATAAAGGAAATTTACTAACTTGCTGAATAACAATTCAAAATACAAGAATTTATTACAGTTTTAATTATTTGAACATAATTTTACTTAAATTCTCAGACCTGAATACGTATTACTCATTTCATATTGAATTTCAAAATGTGTTGCTTTCCAACCTTTCACAAACAATGAAGAATAAAGTTTGTCAAAAATCACTCAGAATTCCTTACTCTCAACTATAACACCCAGAGCAAATGCATTCTATCGGCACATCCCCAAAGTTGTCAGCATCATTTATTGTACCTATTAAGTCAAACACTGGACACCTCAATTTATTCACAAAATGCTGGAGTAACTCAGCAGGTCAGGCAGCATCTCGGGAGAGAAGGAATGGGTGACGTTTCGGGTCGGGACCCTTCTTCAGACTGGACACCTTCTGTCCAAGCAAGATTGCAATCAGACCACAGTTACTGAATGGATATAAATGTTTTTTTCCAAGCTACAATAAACTTTAACAGCAGCTATGAGCCCAGCCAAACTCTGTTGACTTCCCACAAGATGAATGTTTGACCTCCTACAAAGTTACAACAGGCCCCTCATTAGCCTGATCTGTCACGGAGGGCAGTGCTTCTAAGTTTACAGGGCAGCAAGCTAATGAGGAACAATACCAGTAAGAGCAAGGACATCAATGAATATGACAGTTACCATATATTGGAATGCATTTTATCATGTGTTCTTAGATCCTTTCACAGAACATGTCTTTGACAAAAAGGATAATGTTTGTGTTGCTGAGATCGAATTGAAATCGCTATGGCTATTATCCTACTCATTCTCTCAGGAGACACAACAATATTTACTTCCAAACATGACGACTATCAACATTCAAACTAGATGTCTTTAATTAATTAAAACACACAACCTAATGGACTTGCTCTGTAATAAGCATTCCTATCTGCTTCAGAAAAACTGCCATCTTTGGAGGAAAACTATTTTAAAACAAAAATATGAAATAAGAAAGGAACAGTATAAATCAATTTACATATGGTGAGACCATTTTTCCAAAGAAAATGGAATTCAAGAATAACTTTATTTTAAGATTATAAAGAGAAATAATAAGGTGATTAATGATGGATTATTTCTATAGCTCAGTGAAATCATAATGACAAGCATACATTTTTAACATAAATCACAATGGGCAGTGAATTAAAAAAACAAAAAAGAAATTACAGCTGGTTTTGTCAGTTATCTTTGATATTAACATGTTTTGGTGGAAAAGATGAATGAATGAATGTGGGACCAGATTAAACGATTTAACGGAAAATTAGGCAAAATAGACTGGGTATCATCATGTTCCGGGAGTTGAAAAAAAGAAGGGACGCCCAAAGGAAAGGATGGCAGCTAAAGATCGAGAGAGAAAAAAAGACAAACGGATTTTGAAAAAAAAGATAAGTGAGAAAATAAAAGATCAACTGTCTGTCTTCAAGTTTTTTGTAACTTCATAAAATAGCACATTTAATGGAACTGAGGAATTTTGTCTTGTAGCCTCAGGTTAGACACTAGGAAGTAAGTTAGTTGTGCTATCACACAATATTATTGCTCAACTGATTAAATCAGCCTGCCTGCACACAAATTAAAAGAAACACTGTGGAGGTTGCTTAATGGATATCGTATGACTCATTCAGGTTACATATCTAAAACGAATTTGATTGTCAAAAGCTGATAGTACTCTGAAGAAGCAAACTGGTTGAAATGCGTAGAACCTTACTGCCAGAATGGGCTTAAGCAAGTTTTTACAATGAGAGAGTATAACAAAAGGTGAGGCTTCAGTGTTTGTGCCATCATTCATGAGAAGTATTAGGTTGTGTATTTTTAAACGCGAGACATACAAAGGAGCCACATGAATAAAGATATCACGCTATGATACATTACTCCTGTTATGCTCCAAAACTGACACACTATTATTCTTCAATTT
Organism: Rhinoraja longicauda; assembly: GCF_053455715.1. Classification (NCBI taxonomy): domain Eukaryota; kingdom Metazoa; phylum Chordata; class Chondrichthyes; order Rajiformes; family Arhynchobatidae; genus Rhinoraja; species Rhinoraja longicauda. The sequence goes on from NC_135969.1 coordinate 41,993,400, forward strand.
GTACCAGCAACTGCAGTTATTTTCCTACACTGTTATTCTAAGTGCAGTAAAACTCAAAATCCAGCTACTTTGGTGGTACAAGATGAGCTGATTTTCCATACTACTGGATGCTATTCAATATATACATCAGCAGATTTAATTCACCTGTCTTTATTTGCTGTGTGGTTTTGTAACAAATTTCCCAGAGAACCCGCTAAGTTTAAAGTGACTATGAGGGGAAACAGGGAGCTCGAAAACCAGAGCTCCAGTAAGTTGGCAAACCACATGGAACGTGGGGCCCGAGTGGAAGGAAATGAGGGGACTAAGGACTGGATGAATGGAAGCAAGTGGGGCCGAATGAGAGGAAAGGAGCGTATGAACGAAGGCCTCAGAAAGTCAAAAAGAAGTGCAGGAACTGAGGCCCTGGCAATTCAAAAGGAAGTGCCTTGGTGAGTTAAAAAGAACACATGAACCGGGACACCAATGATTTGGAAAGGAACGTAACCACGATTACCTACTGAGCCAGATGCTGAACCAGCAGGATTTCCAAATGGTTGGACACTGGATTATTGGAATTTTACTGTAATCTGTTAAAAGTAATTGATTTACTAGATGCAGCAATATGTCAGGTTCTTCAATACTGATAAACCTGTGGCTTCCACTAGCTGTAATAGATGCAAGCGCAGGGTAACCATATAATTTGGTGGTGGTTAAGAACATACGCCACCTATCTTGAAAAGAGAACATTGTTTTGGCTGGGTCAAATTTCTGAGCTTTCCCAAGATACGATACGATAGAACTTTATTTATCCCAGGAGGGAAATTGGTCTGCCAACAGTCATAAAACACGAGATACATCAGAAAAGGAACTAACGTACATATGCTTAAATAATGAATCTATTTCCACATCACGAACACTAACTCGATGGAGTACAGGAAGGAAATGGAAAACTTAAGTGACATTGTGACAGTACAATAACCACACCCTCAATATCAGCAAGACAAAGGAGCTAGTTATCGAATTCAGGAAGCATGCCGCAGTACTCTGTGTTAATATTACCAATGATCCTCTGTGAACCAAGCACATTGATATAACAGCTAAGAAGGCACACAAACGCTTCTGCTTCCCGAGGAGACCGAGTAAATTTGCCATGCCGCCGAGGACTCTTAAATACTTCTAGAGATGCACCATTGAAAGCACACTGTTGGGTTGCTTCACAACTCGGTTTGGGAGTAACTTTGCCCAATACTGCAAGTAATTGCAGTTGTAGATATTGTCCAGTTCATATCACCAATTTTCAATTTCTTCATGCCATTGGTTTTCCACAATTTCAGGTAGACACGAACAGGAAAATGTATTCAATATTTGTACATTTCCTGACTCCTTGTTTGTACTTTCTGTCTTTGTTTGCAAAGAACTCTTACTTCATTAATCTCTTCAACATTTATATAATTCATTCTGAAAAATTATTTTTTAATTTAATTTTAGTTCTATTTTGACTGCATATCATCAATTAGTTGACTGCCCATCAATGGATGATTAAAAAAAATCCTAACCTCAAACTTACTCCTTTTTTTGCAAACTACTTTTTTAGTATTGAAAACTATTTCTATTTCAATGTTTTTTGTAGTTATTCATCATTAAACCGTTTTCTCATGGAGTTTTCATTGCTAGGAGTTTTCATATCGGTTGAGAATTACAAATTATTTCTTCAAATGCTCTCCATTGATACCTATTAGCCTAATTTCCAAGCCTACCTCCTGTCTTTGTAATTGGTTTTGCTTAGATTGGAATTAATCACATAAATCTTGAACAATATGAAAGTGCATCATATTATTGCTCAACCCCAGGAGAACTCTTTATGATAAAATAACTAATTAAGTTTGTCTCATTCCACAATACTTGATCCAAAATAGATTATTTCCTCGTTAGTCCCCATATATATACACATCCGAAACACTTCCAGAACAAGATGAACTTGATTCCAAGTAATATGTCCCCCTTGGTATCTATCTATATTACTTTTTCAGTATACTCCAAATTTTCCAATTGATATTCAGTACAAGATTCTTCATCGGGAGCCTCTCACTTCTCATAGAATCGTAAACTTTTATATAGGACAGGAGGCTGCTCAGCTCATCGGATCGATACCCTGACCAGTTTTTTTTGTCATCTGTTAGTTTAAAGGTTCACCAAGAGCTAATAAGTGACCTGCAATGCTCATAGCACACAATTGTTAGCCAATGACCATCTCCAGCAATGACATTCAATGGCATTATCCTCACTCAATTCACACCTTTTAAATCCCAAGGATCACCATTGAATGGAAGCTAAAGCAGGCCAGCCATATGAATACCTTGGATAAATAGAAGGTCACATATCTTTAGCAAATGATATCTTCCAACTTCTTAAATCTGCTATCTTGAAGCCACAAGTCGAAAGAGATTGCAATGCTCTCCAATTCATGTACTTTCAATGTACTTTTAATAATATTCTATAAACTCAATGCCAACCAGGACAACGTGTCTGCATGCTTGGCATTTCAAGCATCATCTTTAAGTATTTAGTCCTTCAATCACTGCCACAACACAGCTGAAATGTATACAGTAACAAGATATGCAACAGCAATTTACCATAACATTTTTGCAATCTCCTGAGCCTGCAACCTCCGTTGCTCAAAAAGACTGCAGCTGTATAGGGCACAACACGAGTGATGAAGTATCTCCTGAGGATGAGGTATAGTGCTTTATTATGCAAGTTCTGTCTTTTGTAATAATAAAGGGCTCTCTTTTTCAATTTAGATTAATTTTCAAGTTATATCACATCCATTCTATTTTGTCGCATTTTCAGAGATATTTCAGCATTTTCCAACTAAATAAAGACTTGATAAATGATGGGGGGGGACAAGTTAATTGCAGGAATCCATCCTATTAAAAAGGCATGAAATTAATGCAATCCATGCTAAAGATAAAAATAAAAATTTACTCAAATGGTGTTGCATTATTGAATTGTTACTCTAGCAAGTAGGATTCATTCTTGCGAAAGAAAGGCAAGATGCATTTTATTTCATTAATGGTATTAGAAGTACACCTTGAGATTGTTAATTGAAGGACGCATTCAAGTGCTGTAGATCTACATAGAACCTGTAAAGAGCCGAGATTTCAACCTGTTCATTTCATTTGTTTTTAGAACAGGAAAGTAAGCTTATAGTAACTCTAGCAACCTCTTTGAACATACCTTTTCATTCACCATAACAGATAATCTTAGCGAGACCAACATTTCAGTTTCTTTCAGAAGTCCTTTGCACACCTCACCCTGAACTCAGAACTGTAACAAAGCAATTCCTATTGCTCACAACAAGGTATTCTATAGCAAAACACAAAGTGCTGGAGGAATTCAGATCAGGCAGAATCTATGAAGGGAATAGACAGGTGACAGGGCCCTTCAACAGACTGTCGTTTTCTGATCATTCCCTCCACAGATGCTGCCTGACCACCTGAGCTCGTCTAGCACTTTTATTGTGCATGCAGATTTACTCGAGAAGACTCAGAGTTTTGTCGTTGTTCCACTGATTGTTCCACTGATTGCCCGTGCTATATTTTACTCATTCTGAATGATACAACAATGTTCTGAATTTTTAAAAAAATTGGAATTATGTTTGTAGGGACATTTCTAGCATCTAATCTTGACAAGGAAATTGGCTAGAATCAGTCTCTCAGCAGTTAAATCACTTCTGCCCTCTCTGAGCCTCATGTGTATTCTGCATTCTTCCACTATTCATTTGGTGAATGCTGAATTCTAGACATGTCTAGACAAGGGCAGCAGGACTGAAACGCTTAAATGTCTTTTTTACCTTCACAAACTCAACAAACCCAGATTTTAAAAGTGTAGCTGTCACTAAATATATACAATTTTCCACTGCACAACTTCATAAATGTGAGGAAGACTAGGATTGGCCACAACATCCTATCATTTAAAAAAATGAATTACCAAGCAAATTCATAAGTTCTAGGAGCAGAATAAGGCCATTCGGCCCATCAGGTCTACTCCAAATTATTCAAGAACTAAAACTCTTCTTGGGAGGCCACCAGTTGAAAAAGTCAATTTCAAGAGTTCTAAAATTGTGAATGACTTCATGAAAGAGATATGTATAAGAAGGAACTGCAGGCGCTGGGTTCAACCGAAGATAGTCACAAAAAGCTGGAGTAACTCAACGGGACAGGCAGCATCTCTGAAGAGAAGGAATGGGTGACGTTTCGGGTCGAGTCTGAAGAAGGGTCTCAACCCGAAACGTCACCCATTCCTTCTCTCCCGAGATGCTGCCTGACCTGCTGAGTTACTCCAGCATTTTGTGAATAAATACCTTCGATTTGTACCAGCATCTGCAGTTATTGTCTTATACTCCTTTGATCAGTCAGTCATCAGCAAGAAAACAGGTTCTTGGCTCAACTCGCCTATGCCAACCAAGATGCCCCATCTAGGCTAGCCCCATTTACTCATGTTTGACTCACATCTATCTAATACTTTCCTCTCAATATAACTATCCTTTCTTTTACCTGTCTTAAATGTTATTGTACCTGCCTCAACTGCTTCCACAGACATCTTGTTGCCGAAACTCACCACCTTCTGTTCAGAATGTTTGCCTTCCAGTTCCTATAAATTTTTTCCCCTCTCACCTTAAACCAATACCTTCTAGTTCTCTATTCCTCTAACCTAAGAAAAAGACTGTGCATTCACACTATGCATCTCATGATTTTATACATTTCCTTAAGATCACTGTTCAGCCATCTGGAAACCAAGGAATAAAGTCCCCCTGAAAGCTCAGGCCCTTGAGTTCCAGCAATAAGCTAGAAACACTGAAACACTTATGTACACACAGACCTGGGTGGTCCTTTGCATCAGTCAATAAAGCCTTGGATGGGGTGTATTATATATTTTGGCTACAGTGCACCAAATTAGCAGATTGACAGAATTTTGTAGGACGGGAAGGGTGCGAGAGGGTTTAATGAAAAATGACCCTTAAATAATTGCTAAGGATGGGGTTCTTGCCATTTCTGTTGACTAAGAATGCTGTCTCAGGTTGGCAATGAGTGGATTGACGGTAATAGAGATAGAGGGAGAGGTAAACAATAGAAAATTATGCTGGAAATTGAGCATTACAACTGAGCATCTGCACAATTGACAAGTAGCACAACAGAAATTTGTTAAAATTGGCTAAGTCTGATACCTGCTGACATTCCAAGACGAAAAGATGGTCAAAGCGAGCAATTCTGGGAATAATTGCTGGTAGTGTATTGAAGACAGGACTAAATGTCCATGCATAAAGCTCAGAAGTTAATTTTCCTTAACTATCTATTCCCATCTTTAAAAGTGGTTAATGATTCACCACCGTTGCTCACTGATGTCTGAAAATAAAACCAATTATTTTGTTCATGGCTTTCAACATTTGAAATTATAATGATATCTCTTGACAAGAACAACTGTAACTCTGAAAGAAGTATATTCATTAAGCCATCGCATTTTCCAATAATTAAATAAAGTCTGCTGTAAAACAAAGCTAATTAACAATTTAATTATAACATCAAGGTTTTATTAAAACACTTCCTTGCAGTTTTTTGAATAATTATCCATAGTAAAATCATTTGCCAAATTTGGATATTTTTGAATCAACAGAGTGATAAGGCAAAATCATCAGGCATTTAGTAAATTGGCATTGCACTCCAAGAACAATATATTCTTCCTCAGGAATGTTATCAAGAAATTATCACTTTTCTCTACTGGAGTTCCAACTAAAGCTTTGACCATTGTTGCATTATAACTTCCATTCTCTTGTACTTAAATCATTTACATGTAGACCAGCATTTAATTCGACTTTCTGATTTTTTTTAAATGTAGCTATCCATGGCATTCTAGATATCTATATACATGAACCTCAAACATCTTTATCTTGCAGCTTTTCAGTCATTAGAAAGTGCTCTCTTCCATCCTTCCATAGGGACAGCCTCACGTTAACATTGCCCGTTCATTCAATCCACTAATACCCTTTGTACATTACAACTTTCATTGACACTGGTTACGTAGCAGCAATGAAACAACAATACAAAATCAATGCATTGAAACAGTAATATTATTTTATTTTGAAGCAAATTAAAATGCAAATGGTAGCCTTCCCATTGACTTACTAAATAAATAAAATTGAAACAAATAAAATATAATTGTAAAGCATAGAAACGCATGATTATTTTGTACTGTTATGTTCCTTTTATTGGAAATCATTAATGAGGTATGGGTAGTCCTGCATTTTTTAAATTCATTTATATTTTATTGATTAAACCAGTCTAATAATCAGCATAACATTTACAGCTTGCATCAAAAAATAAAACAGTTTTAGTTTGGCCTTGCATCACAACAGACTAAAGAATTGAAAAAAGATAACGGCAGTCATGTTAGGCAAGAGGAAACCCAAAGCTCATCACCATAGTAACTAGGGCTCTCAACCTCAGGCTATTAACAAGAGGGCATTCAACCACTGCAACATTAACCAGGTGCAAGTCAGATATAGAACGAGTCTATAATATATAGTGGGGATGATCTGAGGATTTGAACAAAGTTTCGCAAGAATTTGTAACCAAAATCCCAGGGTTCTGGGGATCCCCATGTCTTTATGTTGGGGAGTATATCAGCCACCACTCAGAGAACCCCAAACAGATGAGAAATGGAAGGGGAGATCTCTCACGTTCTATGTTTAACAAAAATGAAAATAATAAGAGTCAGGGGTTTTTACAAAGCTGGATAGGAAAGTGACTCACGGAAGGTGGAAATAAAATTCATGGGGATGTGGATAGGTTTAGTAAATTGGCTATAAATTGTTCAATGGTGCACTGTGGGAGAATGTTAAGATTATTCATTTGGGTGGGTAAAATGTAAAAATGCTTTTAAGTGGTGAGAAATTAGTAAGTGTTGCAAAGTGTTCAGGAAATGCAGTAAATTAATTGCAGATTAGGCAATCAATTAGGAAAAAAAATGGTCTACAGCACTTTATTGCAAGATGAATGGATTGCAAGAGTAAGATATACTTTTAGGAGGAATCTGCCTACAGATGGGAAGTGACACAGCTGGCATCCTGGTGCCATCACAACAACCTGGAGCTCAATGCTCTCAAGACAGTGAAACTAATTGTAGACTTTCGAAGAGATCCCCTCCCCTCCCCCCACTCACCATCAACAATACCATAGTCACATCTGTGGAGTCATTTAAGTTCCTTGGAACCATCATCTCCAGGGACCTTAAATGGGGAGCCACCATCAACTCCACAGTCAAAAAAGTCCAACAGAGGAAGTACTTCCTGCGGCAACTGAGAAAACACAATCTGCCACAGGCAATGGTGGTCCAATTCTATACTGTTATTATTGAGTCCGTCTTCACCTTCTCCATCATGGTCTGGTTTGGCTCAGCAACCAAGCACGACATCCGGATGCTGCAACGGATCGATCGCACAGCTGAGAAGGTTGTTGGCTGTGACGAACTGTACACTGCAAGGGCCAGGAAGCGAGTGGGCAAGATCATCTCTGACCCCACTCACCCTGGCCACAAACTCTTTGAAGCACTTCCCTCTGGAAGGCGACTCTGGACTGTCAAAGCAGCCACAGCCAGACATAAAAACAGCTTTTTTTCCACGAGTGATAGTTCTACTCAATAACCAAAGTCTGTAATCTCTTTTTTGCTCTGGTTTATTTTCACCCACATGTTTAGACCGTAATGGTGCATCCTTATTGTTTTGAAGGATGTTTGACTTTAGAATAAGATTAATCTAACTTCAAGATGGAAGGGTCCAACATGCAATTGCCAAAGAAGAGGCTGAAGCATTTCCATCTGCATTCAGTCAGCAGAGGCCAATATTTGATTTATCTCAGCTCAGCTCCCAAAATCTCCAACCAATTTGTTTCATTGAATAGGTTCTGGGAGTTCTGAAGACTGAGGCTCTAGAACTAAAGGGCCTGTCCCACTTAGGCGATTTTAAGACGATTGCTGGCGACTAGGCTGTCGCCGAACGTTCGCCAGGGTGTCGCGGGCATGATCATGAGGAGTCTTCAATGAATCGTAGCGGATCTCGGCGTGTCGCGGAAAAAAATTCCAGATAGAAATTTCTCGGCGACAACTGGCTTGTCGCCAGGTATCGTAGCTTATTGCGAGCGCTGTCACATGCTGTCCCCAGGTTTGCTAGGTTGACGCAGATGCATTTTTGTAAGGGCTAACATTAGGAATGCAGCTACGTGGGTTTTATTGCAGGAGTGTAAAAGTTCCAGCTCGATTATATTGCTGGGGCATCCTGTTTGTCAGCATGTAGCACGGTTTATGGCTGATCGCATCCTCTGATATCAGCAACCGGCGTTCAAAGCTTTGAAGTGTTAAGAAGAACATCTTGCCACATGGACTGCCCTTTGTTCCCAAGAAAGAAGAGGTTACGTAGGTCACGATGGACACGGAGGTCCCAAAAGACACATAAAGATTTATAGGACATTGTAAACATGCCATATAAGGCAGTGATGGAAAAATACTGGCACATGTATTACGGGTATAAAATGTGTGTTAGAGAGAGAGGCTACACTAGCTGCCTGAGCGTTTCTGAACGCTCCGGTGCCTAAGCTCTCTCCCAGCTGGGTGAGTAGAATAAAGAGGTTAAACGAATTCGGTTGTCTGACTATTCCGTTAATAGGTCACGAACGACAACAATTTAGAAGCACGTAATATTAAATTAAGAAAAGGCATTAGAAGATACCAGAAGGTAGTTTTGTTTAACCAATTTATTTACAGTCAGGACATTTGACAGGTAGATTGGAGGCGACAGTTTGACGGTCAGGTAAGCGTGGGAATTTTGCGATGTTTCCGAAGACGGTGTAATCTCTTAACCAAGTGCTAGTTTCACAAAAAAAAGTAACTTGTATCGACCTGACTCGGCATTGTCGTGGTCATTGTCGTAGGGTAAAAGAAAGTTTCGGCGATCTGCTACGACTTTGATAGTCACCTTAAAAATCGCGTAACTGGGACAGGCCCTTTATTGTATCTCTACCCAAGTTGCTCCAGTTGCAATACCGGGATCTACCCAACATTTGGGAAATTTGTTCACAAAGAACACAACAAATTCTGCCAATCTGTCTACTCTCAATCATCAGAGAAAGCGGCAGCTGGACGGCTCAGCAGCAGTGGCAGCTCGATGGCAATGGCCGTAGCTTTGAGCGGGAAGATGGGCAACCCCCCTTCATTGGCCGCGACACCCGTCGCTCAGGTGGGTCCCGCCCCCGGTGGCCATCTTGGGCAACCCCCTCACCCCCTTCATGGGCCGCCACTCCCGTCACTTGGGCGGGTCCCATTATGACGTCGAACGCGGCTGATGGCCAGGGTAAGTGGAGAAGAAATGTATTAAAGTTTAAAGAGGTGACTTTTAAAGTTGAAAAAGTGAAAAACCTTTATCATATAACAACCATTTGAACCACAGGCCAATTGAGAGGAAAATTGTCACACTATCGTGTACCATTTTGGTTGTATTTCAGGAACAACAAACAAGTATATCTGCAAACTAAGCTGAGAGTGTTAGTAATATAATAATATAATAATTAATATAATATAATATAATTAATATAATAATATAATATAATAATATAGATAGCTTTCAGTTTCCTAATTAAGATGCAAATAAGTGCTTCAACAAATGATTCAATTTATTTTTACTACAACAGTATTTTGTTCACACCTTCAATATTTCCAAGTCATTCTTATTCCCTTTCAGGCAGTAAGTAAATCAGTTAGGGTACAACATTTGGCAAGTCCTCAGACACACTATTTACAAATTCATTCTTCCAATGTGTTTAACCAGGGACTTTGCTACAACTATTAATGTCTACGGTATCTTTTAGTTGCTGCCCAGGCATAGGTTTCCAGCAATTACTTGATCACTGAATTATTGGATGACACTAAAAAGATTGCAATGCGCTTTTATCTTTTAAAAAAAAACATACATATATTTGAGTTATGTTATTCAAGCCAATAACCCCCACCAAATGATAGCCACACATGTGTCATAAACCCTCAAGGCACATGTGAACTCTGAAAATTCGATTACCTCAAAAAGTTAATATGAATGGAAAATTGACACATTTTAAATTAAACCTCACTTGCTTACGACAAGTGACTGAAGGGTTTGAATGGCAAATAATTCCAAATGAATATCAATGGCACTCAAAGTATTCAAAAACCATCAAAGCCCAGAGGAATACAGCATATTGGCAAACGGGCACAAAGTGCAATCTACAAAAATTTTTGCATGATGAAATTCATTTGGGACATTGATTCAATACTAATTTAAAGCCAAAGGAAGTTTTAATACCGGAGTTATTGATTCCACTCTTAGAGAAGTAGCAGGAGACATTAAATGTTATTATAAAGATTGTAAGACTAAAGTTTATTTAAAAAAAGTCTTCATGTATATATCAAATGAACACTAAAAAAAATCAAGAATGGCATGAATAATCTTCTTGCAGTTAAAGGCATACAAGGATATTCTCCTTCAAATGACAAGCTCAATTTGTACATTAAAAAGTTCAAAAACTGTGAGAGGAGCATAGCTAAAGCAGAGAAGGAAGCTAGAACATAAGATTGAAAAAGAAAAAAATATTAAAATTGTAGGCAATTAGACAATAGACAATAGACAATAGGTGCAGGAGTAGGCCATTCAGCCCTTCGAGCCAGCACCGCCATTCAATGCGATCATGGCTGATCACTCTCAATCAGTACCCCGTTCCTGCCTTCTCCCCATACCCCCTCACTCCGCTATCCTTAAGAGCTCTATCCAGCTCTCTCTTGAAAGCATCCAACGAACTGGCCTCCACTGCCTTCTGAGGCAGAGAATTCCACACCTTCACCACTCTCTGACTGAAAAAGTTCTTCCTCATCTCCGTTCTAAATGGCCTACCCCTTATTCTTAAACTGTGGCCCCTTGTTCTGGACTCCCCCAACATTGGGAACATGTTTCCTGCCTCTAATGTGTCCAATCCCCTAATTATCTTATATGTTTCAATAAGATCCCCCCTCATCCTTCTAAATTCCAGTGTATACAAGCCCAATCGCTCCAGCCTTTCAACATACGACAGTCCCGCCATTCCGGGAATTAACCTAGTGAACCTACGCTGCACGCCCTCCATAGCAAGAATATCCTTCCTCAAATTCGGAGACCAAAACTGCACACAGTACTCCAGGTGCGGTCTCACCAGGGCCCGGTACAACTGTAGAAGGACCTCTTTGCTCCTATACTCAACTCCTCTTGTTACGAAGGCCAACATTCCATTGGGTTTCTTCACTGCCTGCTGTACCTGCATGCTTCCTTTCATTGACTGATGCACTAGGACACCCAGATCTCGTTGAACTCCCCCTCCTCCTAACTTGACACCATTCAGATAATAATCTGCCTTTCTATTCTTACTTCCAAAGTGAATAACCTCACACTTATCTACATTAAACTGCATCTGCCATGTATCCGCCCACTCATACAACCTGTCCAAGTCACCCTGCAGCCTTATTGCATCTTCCTCACAATTCACACTACCCCCCAGCTTAATATCATCTGCAAATTTGCTAATGGTACTTTTAATCCCTTCGTCTAAGTCATTAATGTATATCGTAAATAGCTGGGGTCCCAGCACCGAACCTTGCGGTACCCCACTGGTCACTGCCTCCCATTCCGAAAGGGACCCATTTATCCCCACTCTTTGCTTTCTGTCTGTCAACCAATTTTCTATCCATGTCAGTACCCTACCCCCAATACCATGTGCCCTAATTTTGCCCACTAATCTCCTATGTGGGACCTTGTCGAAGGCTTTCTGAAAGTCGAGGTACACCACATCCACTGACTCTCCCCTGTCAATTTTCCTAGTTACATCCTCAAAAAATTCCAGTAGATTTGTCAAGCATGATTTTCCCTTCGTAAATGTAGCAGTCACAAAATACATTTGATACTCCAATCGGAGTGTTTTATACTTTTCAATTCTGTGAAGTAGCAGCTTGTGCCCAGTGAGGTTTAGTGTGTTCAAGGACTTAAAGCACAGAAAGCATAGGAGATATTTTCACAAAAACAAACCAGGTTTAAAAATAAAATTGGATCAAAATTCATTATACTGGACAAAAATATACAATCTGTATGTCCCAATATTTAACATTGATTTCACTGGTACATGTAATAAATGCAATTATCTAATCCAATTGTGACGGAAATATCTTCTCGAAAAGTAGATGACAATTCGTGCTCGCCGGATATCAATGTCATTTGTAAAATACATTTGAAAAAAGAAACATAAAGCTCTGCTGCGGTTGAAAATAACTTTTTTTGTAACAGTCTGATGCATGTTATTTTTAGAAGTCTATTTAGCTACCAGTCACTCTCAGCACAACATGGTTCAAGAGTCTTGTGACCTCTAAAATGATTATTAGGATAATGTAAAAAGCTACTGAAGAATTATGCAAAGCAAATGTGGCCAGATTTTGCAAAGCTGTCAATGTTTGTCATTATTATACCATCATGCTTACAGTGACTTTGGGACTCTTGCATCTGTGCAGTTTTATGAAATGCAAGAATCGTACAGATGTACAGCATAAAAGCAGATCCTTTGCGCCACCAAGTCCATACTAACCATCAATCACCCATTTATACTTGCCTTCTATTAATGCCCTATCTGCTTATTCTTCCCACATTCTCTTCAATTCCTTCCAAGATCCTAACAATTACTACACAAAAGAGCAATTTACAGATGCTAATTCCTCACAACTTTGGGATGTGGTAGAAAACTGGAGAAAACGAAAAGCGTGCAAACTCCACATAGACAGCACCCAAGGTCAGGGTTGAACATGAGTCTCTGGCACAGTGAGACAGCAACTCTATTTGCTGTGCCACCTAAAGTAGAGGTTATAAGTTGTTCTGTTTGGTGCCTTCTCTACCCTAATCAAAGTAAAAAGTAAATTAACAAAATGTTTGGTTCCTGTTCTACAGTGCCTTCCATAATGTTTGGAACAAAGGCCCATCATTTATTTATTTATGATTCAGGATATCTTTATTTGTCTTAGTCACCCACAGTCCAACAATAAAAGCAATAAAATAAGCAAATTACACAACCCCAACCAACACAAGAAAAAGAAACATCCATCACAGTGAGTCTCCTCCAGTCCCCTCCTCACTGTGATGGAAGGCCAGAATGTCTTTTTTCTTCCCCTGCCGTCTTCTCCCGCGGTCAGGCTGTTGTCGTTGCCACGTTCCAGGCCGCGCCGGACGGTGAAATGTCCGCGGCGGGCCGACCCAAGCCCCGCGATCCGGGGCGGGCGAACACGCTGCCGCTGCCGGAGCTCCGGATGTCGGCATCCACGCAGCCCGAGCCTAAGGCGAGTCGCAGCCGCTCCCGCAGCCTCCGAGGACGGCCGGCTCCGCTGATGGCGAGTCCGGTCGGCTCTGCTGATGGCGAGTCCGGTCCGCGGGCTCTGCGAACCAGAGCCCTGGAGGCCGCCAGCTCCGGGAGTTGGGCTGATGGTAGGCCGCAGCAGGAACGGAGACCCGACCCAGAAAACAAAGGTCGGGTCTCCGTTCGGAAGGGACAAATTTACAATTTTACAGTTCCCCCCTCCCCCCCACACACACACATAGTACACAACCACAAAAACACGACATCACATCTACAATTAAGACAAAAAAAACAACAAAAACACAAAGACAAACGGACCGCAGGTAAGCCGCAGCTGCTAGGGCAGCGCCGCCATTTTGTCAGAATACCTCTGTATTCCACAATTTGAGATCTGTAATCGAAAAAAATCACATGTGGTTAAAGTGCACATTGTCAGATTTTATTAAAGGGTATTTTTATACATTTTGGTTTCACCATGTAGAAATTACAGCTATGTTTATACATAGTCCCCCCATTTCAGGGCACCATAATGTTTTGGGACACATGGCTTCACAGGTGTTTGTAATTGCTCAGGTGTATTTGAATGCCTCCTTAATGCAGGTAGAAGAGAGCTCTCAGCACCCAGTCTTTCCTCCAGTCTTTCCATCACCTTTGGAAACTTTTATTGCTGTTTATCAACATGAGGCCCAAAGTTGTGCCAATGAAAGTCAAATAAGCCATTTTGAGACTGAGAAACAAGAATAAAACTGTTAGAGACATCAGCCAAATACTAGGCTTAACAAAATCAACTGTGTAGAATATCATTAAGAAGAAAGAGAACATTGGTGAGCTTACTAATCGCAAAGGGACTGGCAGGCCAAGGAAGACCTCCACAGCTGATGACAGAAGAATTCTCTCAATAAAGAAAATCCCCAAACATCTGTCCGACAGATCAGAAACACTCTTCAGGAGTCAAGTGCGGATTTGTCAATGACTACTGTCACAGAAGAAATACAGAGGCTACACTGCAAGATGCAAAGCACTGGTTAGCCGCAAAAATAGGATGGCCAAACAGTTTTTTTACAAGAAGTACTTAAAAGAGCAACCACAGTTCTGGAAAAAGGTCTTGGGGACAGATGAGACGAAGATTAACTTATATCAGAGTGATGACAACAGCAAAGTATGGAGGAGAGAAGGAACTGCCCAAGATCCAAAGCATACCACCTCATTTGTGAAACACGGTGGTGGGGGTGTTATGGCCTGGGCATGTATGGCTGCTGAAGGCACTGGCTCACTTATCTTCATTGATGATACAACTGGTAATGGTAGTAGCATAATGAATTTTGAAGTGTATAGACATCGTATCTGCTCAAGTTCAAACAAATGCCTCAAAACTCATTGGCCGGCGGTTTATTCTACAGCAAGACAATGATCCCAAACATACTGCTAAAGCAACAAAGGAGTTTTTCAAAGCTAAAAAATGGTTAATTCTTGAGTGGCCAAGTCAATCACTCGATCTGAACCCAATTGAGCATGCCTTTTATATGCTGAAGGGAAAACTGAAGGGGACTAGCCCCCAAAACAAGCATAAGCTAAAGATGGCTGCAATACAGGCCTGGCAGAGCGTCACCAGAGAAGAAACCCAGCAACTGGTGATGTCCATGAATCATAGACTTCAAGCGGTCATTGCATGCAAAGGATATGTAACAAAATATTAAACATGACTACTTTCATTTACATGACATTGCTGCGTCCCAAACATTATGGTGCCCTAAAATGGGGGGACTATATATAAACACTGCTGTAATTTCTACATGGTGAAACCAAAATGTATAAAAATTGCCTTTATAAAAATCTGATAATGTGCACTTCAACCACATGTGATTTTTTCTATTACAAATCTCAAATTGTGGAGTACAGAGGCAAATAAATAAATGATGGGTCTTTGTCCCAAACATTATGGAGGGCATTGTAAAATACATCAAATGCATTATGCTTTGTTGCATTAGCATCGGAGCTCCGGGTCATAAAGGGACCCCTACAGAAAACATGCAACCGTATTTAAATAATGTGCTGTTATGTTAAAATCAGCTAAAAAGGGTGTTGGGAGAAGAAAGTTCTCAAGTTCAGTGACTGATTTTAGAGATCATACACTACAGGAACCTCTTCTCGACTGCCTCCAATTCTTTCTCAAACAACAGGACCAATATTTTAGAGATTACATACCATGCTCCTTCACCAAAAAACTATACATTTAGATCAGTATTTCATTACTTTTTAACTGCTAACCTCAAGCAATAAAGGACAATATTCCGTTTATCTTCTTGATGCATCTGCATGTTATTCTTGTGCTTCATAATGAACACCAAGGTCTCTCTAGAATTCACTCATTTACTGTCTCTTTCCATTTAGATAATAGCTTGCCTTTTGAGCCCTCTTACCGAAGTGCGTGACCCCAAAGAAGGATCTTGTCCTGAAACATCGCCTTCCCATTCCCACCCCAGATGCTGCCTGACCTGCTGAGCTCCTGCAGCACTTTGTTCAGAATTTGCTCAAAATACCAGCATCTGCAACGCCGTCTGCCTGCTGACTTCACACTTTTCTACATTAAAGTCCATGTGCCAAATTTCTGCACTCCATCTACATCTTGTTAGAGTTCAAACATTCTCATTGCAGTGATTGCAGTTGGGCTAACTCTATGACTTAATTTGCCTATAGTACCTTGGACCATTTGCTTTTTAATCAATATTCACAGTCTCATTTAGTTTCTTTTCATCATCAGACCTGGAAATATTGCATTAGGTTCCTTCAGTCAAATTGTCAATATAATTTGCAAATAATTGGGGCACGTATCCATCCTTGTGGTATCCCCAAGTCGCAGCCTGTCAACCTGAGAATGATCCATTCATTCCCTTTTTTTCCCTCCCATTTGTTCAGCAACTTTCAAACCCATTAAAGTATTAACCCCTTTTCCACATGTTTTGAACTTGTTCACCAACCTCCTGTGCGGGATCTTATCAAAAGCCTTCTCAAAATTTAAATGCAGGTTCGTCCTCGACTTGGGTATAGCCTGTACTAGTATTTGGGAAATCAGTGGGATGGATTTGCCATTATTTGCAGATATTTTCTGCCATGTGGGAACATGGTTCACAGCCACATCTCCAACATGTAAATTGTTCGAGTTATGAACTTTCTGCAAATTCTGGAATGGCAGAGTATACCACTGGTTCCCTTCCATCGACTACACTAAATAAATACAAATAATTCCAAGAGATTATTCAAACATGATTTCTCTTTTATTAATCCATATCAACTGCTCAAATCATCTTATTTTCAAAGTGGCTTGATATCACATCCTTTATTATTGATTCCAGCCTTTTCCCACCTACTGATATCAAACTTTTCTTTAATCATTGGTCAGAATTACAGACCTTCAATAAACAGGAACCATTCCAGAATCTGCAGAACATTGTAAGATAACTGGATAATCCATTTGTCATATACTACCTCTTTCTAAGCCCTTGGATAAAGACCAAAAGGACCTTTTGATATCAGCTTTCACATGCTTAACTTTGAGGTATATTTCTTTATTAAAACTCTCATGCCATGAGAGTTTCCTTTATTTGGATTGAAATATTACTATCATACCGAGTGACCATCGGAAAAGTTAGCCCTAACAATTCAGACCTACTTTCAAATAGATGTGAACGGAATTGCTTTTCAAAAAACATTTTTCAGAAGAATGCAACATTGTAATAACCTAGTCAGGAATAATCATTAAAAGTACTTGCGGCTTAAGAAGCCAAAAAAAGGCTGATGGCCCATGTCCGGAAATACTTACCACATTTTAGAAATATGCCAAATAAGGAAATAACCTTTTCAACCACCATTCCTTTCAAACAAATCAAGTTATTCAAGATTCAAGATAGCTTTATTTGTCATCCAATATTGGACGAAATTCAGTCACCCACAGTCCAACAATAAAAGCATTAAATAAGCATTAAAATTACACAACCCCAAAAAAACCCCAAAACACAGTCCAACAATAAAAGCATTAAATAGGCATTCAAATTACACAACCCCAAAAACCCCCAAAACACAGCCCAACAATAAAAGCATTAAATATGCATTCAAATTACACAACCCCAAAACCCCCAAAAACACAGTCCAACAATAAAAGCATTAAATAGGCATTCAAATTACCCAACCCCAAAAACACACAAAAAAAGAAACATCCATCAAAGAAACATCCATCACAGTGAGTCTCCTCCAGTCCTCTCCTCACTGTGATGGAAGGCCACAATGTCTTTCCCTTCTCCTGCTGTCCTCTCCCGCGGTCAGGTTGTTGTGGTTGCAGGCCGCGCCGGACGGTCCGCAGCGGCCCGAGCCTAAGGCGCGTCGCAGCCGCTCCCGCAGCCTCCGAAGACGGCCGGCTCCGCCGATGATAAGTCCGATCCGGGGGCGGGCGAACACGCTGTCGCTGCCGCTGTTGTTGCACGTCCGGGCGGTCGTGGCTCCCGACATTGAAGCCCCCGCCCAGCAGAGAAATATCCCGCGGCATATCTTAGGCCGCGCCGAACGGTGAAATGTCCGCGACCCAAGCCCCGCGATCCGGGGCGGGTGAACCCGCTGCCGCTGCCGGAGCTCCCGATGTCGGCATCCACGCGGCCCGAGCCTAAGGCGAGTCGCAGCCGCACCCGCAGCCTCCGAAGACGGCCGGCTCCGGTGATGGTAAGTCCGATCCGTGGGCTCTGCGAACCAGAGCCCTGGAGGCCCACAGCTCCAGGAGTTGGGCCGATGGTTGGCCGCAGCAGGAACGGAGACACGGCCCAGAAAACAAAGGTCGGGTCTCCGTTCGGAAGGGACACATATTTACAATGTTACAGTTCCCCCCCTCCCCCCCACATACACACATAGTACACAAACACAAAAACACCACATCACAACTACAATTAAGACAAAAAAAAACAACAAAAACACAAAGACAAATGGACCGCAGGTGAGCCGCAGCTCTACATTTGCTTCAATGAGAATTCTTATTCTTCAAACACTCCAGACAACTGCAGCAGGGTTTTGCCAATAGAACAATGGTCAATATGTATAGACTAGATGGGAAACTACCAATTAATTCATTAGTAGTAAGGTTAATTAAAATATAATCCATTCTGGATAAGTACCAAATAAAACAATGCATATAATTCGATGTAGTTGGTAATCAATCATAATGCAGTTCCCACAGTACATCTTGATTTCAAAAGCCGGAAGAAGAGCTGATTATCCATCACATTTCACGTTTGAAATTACAACATTTAATTAATTTGATAATATGCACAAATCATAAAAGTTTAAAACTGTGTATGGAGGAGCCTTTTGGGACCAGTAACCACAGTTCGATTAGGTTTAAGATAGTTATGGATAGGGACGGAAAGGGTCCATAGAAACATAGAAAATAGGCTCAGGAGGAGGCCATTCGGCACTTCGAGCCACCATCGCCATTTATTGTGATCATGGCTGATCATCCACAATCAGTAACCCGTGCCTGCCTTCTCCCCATATCCCTTGATTCTGCTATCCCCAAGAGCTCTATCTAACTCTCTTTTAAATTCATCCAGTGAATTGGCCTCCAATGCCTTCCGTGGCAGAGAATTCCACAAATTCACAACACTGGGTGAAAACGTTTTTTTCTCATCTCAGTTTTAAATGGCCTCCCCTTTATTCTTAGACCGTGGCCCCTGGTTCTGGACTCCCCCAACATTTTTCCTGCATCTAGCTTGTCCAGTCCTTTTATAATTTTTTTATGTTTCTTTCAGATCCCCGCTCATCCTTCTAAATTCCAGTGAATACAAGCCCAGTCTTTCCAATCTTTCCTCAGATGACAGTCCGCTATCCCGGGGATTAACCTCGTGAACCTAAGCTGCACTCCCCCGATAGCAAGGATGTCCTTCCTCAAATTAGGAGTCCAAAACCGCACACAATACTCCAGATGTGGTCCCACCAATGCCCTGTACAAATGCGGAAGGACCTCTTTACTCCTACACTCAAATCCTCTCGTTCTGAAGACCAACATGCCATTAGCTTTCTTCACTGCCTGCTGTACCTGCATGTTTACTTTCAGTGACTGGTGTACAAGGACACCCAGGTCTCGTTGCACTTCCCTTTTTCCCAATCTGACACCATTGAGATAATAATCTGCCTCCTTGTTCTTTCCGCCAAAGTGGAAAACCTCACATTTATCTACATTATACTGTATCTGCCATGCATCTGCCCACTCACTCAACCTTTCCAAGTTACACTGTAACCTCCTAGCATCCTCTTCGCAGTTCACACTGCCACCCAGCTTTGTGTCATCTGCAAATTTGCTAGTGTTACTTTTAATTCCAGCATCTAAATCATTAAAATATATTGTAAATAGTTGTGGCCCCAGCACTGAGCCTTGCCGCACTCCATCGCCACTGCCTGCCACTCTGACAGGGACCCGTTTATTCCTACTCTTTGTTTCCTGTCTGCCAACCAATTCTCTATCCAGGTCAATACCCTAACCCCAATACCCTGTGCTCTAATTTTGCCCACCAATCTCCTGTGGGGGACCTTATCAAAGGCTTTCTGAAAGTCCAGATACACTACATCCACTGGCTCTCCTTCATCCATTTTACTTATCCTCAAAAAATTCCAGAAGATTAGTCAAGCAGGACTTCCCCTTCATAAATCCATGCTGACTTGGACCAACCCTTTTGAGTGTATGAGAGAAGGTTTCGCTCAAGTTGACTGGAGCTGGTTATTAGAGGGTAAAGGAACGTCGGCCAGGTGGGATGCTTTAAATGCTCAGGATGTGTACGTTCCCGTTAGAGTGAAGGGCAAAGCAGGCAAACGTAAGGAAGCTTGGATGATGAGGGAAATTGAGACCATAGTCAAAAACAAGAAGGATGCATGGCACGGGTATTGGCAGCTGGGATCAAGTGCATCCATGGAGGAGTTTTGGGAACTAAGGAGTAAACTAAAAAAGGAAATCAGAAGGGTAAAAAGGGGCCAGGAGATAGTTCTGGTGGGTAGCATTCAGGACAAGCCCAAAAGATTTTATAAATACATAAGGGGGAAAAGGGTAACTAGAGAGAGAGAGAGTGTGACCTCTCAGGAATCAATGCGGTCACCTCTGTGTGGAGCCACAGGAGATGGGCAAGGTCCCAAAGGAGTATTTCTCCTCCGTATTTACCGAGGAGAAAGACAGTAGGACGGAGGAAATTGGAGCAGTCACTGGAAGTGTCTTGAGAGCAGTCAGGGTTACTGTTGAAGAAGGTACTGTCATGTTTGAAGGTAGACAAATCTCCAGGGCCTGATCTGATAAATCCGAGCACATTGTGGGAAACTAGAGAGGAAATTGCGGGAGCCCTGGTTGAAATTTATGAGTCGTCCTTAAATACAGGAAAGGTGCCGGAAGACTGGAGGGTGAAGAAATGTTGTAGCTTTTTTCAAGAAGGGCTGCAGGGAAAATGCTGGGAACTATAGGCCGGTGAGCTTAACATCCGTAGTTGGTAAC
This sequence comes from Rhinoraja longicauda, assembly GCF_053455715.1. NCBI lineage: Eukaryota > Metazoa > Chordata > Chondrichthyes > Rajiformes > Arhynchobatidae > Rhinoraja > Rhinoraja longicauda. Next base: position 42,014,331 of record NC_135969.1, read on the forward strand.
CTACTCGAGAGTATTCTGAGGGATAGGATATACAGGCATTTGGATGGACAAGGGCAGATTAGGGATAGTCAGCATGGTTTTGTACGTGGGAGTTCATGTCTCACGAATCTGATTGATATTTTGAAAACGTGACCAAAAAGGTTGATGAGGGCAGAGCTATAGATGTTGTGTACATGGACTTCACTAAGGCGTTCGACACAAGGTTCCGCATGGTAGGCTGCTCTGGAAGGTTAGATCACATGGGATCCAAGGAGAGATAGCTGAATGGATAGCAAACTGGCTCCATGGAAGGAAGCAGAAGGTAATGGTGGAAGGTTGCTTTTCAGACTGGATGCCTATGACTAGTGGTGTGCCTCAGGATTCGGTGCTGGGCCCGTTACTGTTTGGCATGATTTGGATGAGAACGTAAAGGGCAAGGTTAACAAGTTTGCTGATGATACAAAAGTTAGTGGTTTTGCAGATAGTGAAGATGGTTGTGAACAATTGCAGCAGGATCTGGCCAGGTGGACAGAGGAATGGTTGATGGAATTTAATAGAGAGAAGTGTAAGGTGTTGCATTTTGGGACGTCGAACAAGGGCAGGACCTACACAGTAAATGGTTGGCCTCTGGGTAGTGTTGTTGAGCAGAGGGATCTCGGAGTACATGTGCATGGGGTTCCTTGAAGGTCGAGATGCAGGTAAATAAGTGGTCAAAAAGGCTTTTGGCACTTTGGCCTTCATCGGTCAGAGTATTGAGTATAAAAGTTGGGAGGTCATGTTGCAGTTGTATAAGACGTTGGTGAGACTGCATTTAGAATAGTGTGTTCAGTTCTGGGCACCATGTTATACGAAAGATATTGTCAAGCTTGAAAGGGTTCAGAAAAGAGTTATGAGGATGTGGCCAGGACTAGAGGGTGTGAGCTATTGGGAGAGGTTGAGTCGGCTAGGTCTCTATTCCATGGAGCGCAGGAGGATGAGGAGAGATCTTATAGAGGTATACAAAATCATGAGATAAATACATTGGGTAGATGCACAGAGTCTTCTGCCCAGAGTAGGGGTATCAAGGACCAGAGGACATAGGTTCAAGGTGAAGGGGAAAAGATTTAAAGGAAACCGAGGGGTAACTTTTTCACACAAAGGGAGGTAGGTGTATGGAACAAGCTGCCAGAGGAGGTAGTTGAGGCTGGCACTATCCCATCGTTTATGAAACAGTTAAGACAGGTACATGGATAGGACAGGTTTGGAGGGATATGGAACAAGTGCAGGCAAGTGGGACTAGTGTAGCTGGGATATTGTTGGCCAGTGTGAGCGAGTTGGGCCAAAAGGCCTGTTTCCACACTGTATCACTCTATGACTCTTATGAACTGATTGCATATGTTTTGAAGACAAAGATTGTACTGACGGCACTTTAAGCTATGATTTGCATACATATCAGGGCAAACCAGCATTATTAAAATATCTCCACGGGGAACAGTCAGGGACTGATGTGAAACTAGTTTGGTCATTCTTGATCCATTGTTTTTCTGTCAATAATGAGGCTCCCCAATTCAGACATTCATCCAACCAGTGGTGTTTTTAATTTTTTTTTAGAACAAACAATTGTGACTGTCATCTATTCTCTTTTCATTTGTAGCACCCTTTTAAATATCGACAATTAACTTTTAAATACAATGCACATACGATAGGAGTGTATGAACTAGGGCTTCAGATAATCAAATGGGTGTGCAGGAATTGAGGCCGTGGCAATTCAAAAGGAAGTGTTGGAACTGAGGCCTTGGCAAGTTAAAAAGAACACATGAACACCTCCTGAGCTAGATGTTGAACTAGCAGGATTTCCAAATGGTTGGACACTGAATTATTGGATTTTAAATGTAATCTGTTAAAAGTAATTGATTTACTAGATGCAGCAATATATCAGGTTATTCAACACGATGATTAACCTGAGGCTTACACCAGCTATAATAGAAGCAAGCGCAGGTTAACCATATAATTTGGAGGTGCTAAAGAATATACGTCACATAACTTGGAGAGATCATTGTTTCGGTTGGGTCAAATTTCTGAGCTTCCTTACGATACGATGGAATTTTATTTATCCCAGGAGGAAATTTGGTCTGCCAACAGTCATAAAGCACAAGATACATGAAACATGAAATTAAAGGGACGAGTGGAAAGTCCAGAATTGGGGATGTGCAAAGATTTTGGAGGGGGGAAGGGGAGTCAGTGTACCTCATGTCAGAAGGGGGAGGAGTTGTACAGTTTGATAGCCACAGGGATAAAGGATTTCCTGTGGCATTCATATTTATCTCCTTCAATTTTTCCCCATGTCTGGAAATGCAAGTCCCAAATTTTCATTTTTGTTTGGGTAACACAAAACAATTAGTGACTGTATTTTAATCTAATCATAAACAATGAAGTGGAACCATAATACATTTGGTTGATTATCTGGAAGTACTCAGGTGAGACATAGCCCTGAAGCAAAAACAAAACTGCACAAATCAGAAAGTCAGGCAACATTTAGAGAACACGAGAGAACGATGGAGTTAACATTTCAGGGCAATGACTCATGTAAGACCAATGCGGAAATCATTATTTTAAAATATGTCACTAATCTAGCAGTTGGAGAGAACCAGATTCATGCTTTCCCATCTCTTATCTCAATAGGTAGTTCTTCGTACCAATTGAACAAGATATATATTTTCCACACCCATGAAAGTAACAGATCCATAACTATCAATAAATATGCTCAAAATCCACACTATTTGTAAAATGATCCCATCTCCAACCTTCTCACTTTTTGTTCTTATTTCTGCAATCTTACAAATTCCTGTTTTTAAGCTTGCAACTTTTGTCTCAGGAGCTGGCATGAGTGTTCCACATGTACTGCTTTTCACTTTTAGAGTTATTAACAGAAATGTTACTCAAGAGATGGAAGAAACCACTCATGAAAGATAACACACATTAAGAAAAAGATAAGTTTGGGCGTAGGATGATTAATCCCTTGACTCTTATTTTATTCATGCTACAAATGGTCTCACATTTATCCGATGATATCGTTATGGCTTCACCCAGAGAAATTTTGCCAATCACCAACAGTTTGTTTCCTGATTAAGTAATCTTAAACTTAGACTGTAAATTTAAACTTTGGAAAAATGCAGTTTTTTTTAAAGTAATTGTTCAAAGTCAAAATTGGTCAAAAGGCACAATGGTGATATTCATAAATTAAGTTCAAGGAATGATGTACCATCCCTACTCAGGCTTTTAGTGGGTGAACTACTCAATTTTTAAAGTCTTAAATATACATTCATGGTACACTTTGCTGCTTGAGGTTCAATTGTCACAATCTCACTAATCTGCTCAAACTCGTGGCTCTAACTACGTGGTTGGTGTACCTTGCACAAAAGAAGATGGTTGTGGTTGTTGGAGGTCAACAATCCCAGCACCAGAACATTGCCATTGAAGTTCTTTATGATGGCACTGGAATCCTAATCATCTTCAACTTCGTCATCAGTGGCCTTTCTTTCATCACAAGTCAAAAATGGGTGATTGCCAATGACTGTAGAATATTGAAGCCTACATGTAATTCCTAAGCAAATTATACAATCCATGCTTAGACAGACCTCACTACCATAGAAAAAAAATTGTCATAAATGGCAAGTAGCATTCATACCACACAAGTACCAAGTAAAAACCTTCTCCACTAGTAGAGTGGCTTTCAACACACATCTACAAAAGCATAATGTAAATAAAGATTCAAAATATTACCATGGGAGTCACGAGTGACGAAAAAGCTACTGCATCCATATAAACGCTGCGGTACAAGAGCATGTCAGAAGCTAGATCTTCTTGAGTGTCCAACTAGCTTCTTGACACCCAAAAAATGTCCAACAAAAGCAAAACACAAATCAGAAGTATAATGGAATACTCTTGGATGTCTGAATGAATACAGCTCCGACAATAGACAATAGACAATAGGTGCAGGAGTAGGCCATTCAGCCCTTCGAGCCAGCACCGCCATTCAATGCGATCATGACTGATCACTCTCAATCAGTACCCCGTTCCTGCCTTCTCCCCATATCCCCTCACTCCGCTATCCTTAAGAGCTCTATCCAGCTCTCTCTTGAAAGCATCCAACGAACTGGCCTCCACTGCCTTCTGAGGCAGAGAATTCCACAACTTCACCACCCTCTGACTGAAAAAGTTCTTCCTCATCTCCGTTCTAAATGGCCTACCCCTTATTCTTAAACTGTGGCCCCTTGTTCTGGACTCCCCCAACATTGGGAACATGTTATCTGCCTCTAATGTGTCCAATCCCCTAATTATCTTATATGTTTCAATAAGATCCCCCCTCATCCTTCTAAATTCCAGTGTATACAAGCCCAATCGCTCCAGCCTTTCAACATACGACAGTCCCGCCATTCCGGGAATTAACCTAGTGAACCTACGCTGCACGCCCTCCATAGCAAGAATATCCTTCCTCAAATTTGGAGACCAAAACTGCACACAGTACTCCAGGTGCGGTCTCACCAGGGCCCGGTACAACTGTAGAAGGACCTCTTTGCTCCTATACTCAACTCCTCTTGTTACGAAGGCCAACATTCCATTGGCTTTCTTCACTGCCTGCTGTACCTGCATGCTTCCTTTCATTGACTGATGCACTAGGACACCCAGATCTCGTTGAACTCCCCCTCCTCCTAACTTGACACCATTCAGATAATAATCTGCCTTTCTATTCTTACTTCCAAAGTGAATAACCTCACACTTATCTACATTAAACTGCATCTGCCATGTATCCGCCCACTCACACAACCTGTCCAAGTCACCCTGCAGCCTTATTGCATCTTCCTCACAATTCACACTACCCCCCAACTTAGTATCATCTGCAAATTTGCTAATGGTACTTTTAATCCCTTCGTCTAAGTCATTAATGTATATCGTAAATAGCTGGGGTCCCAGCACCGAACCTTGCGGTACCCCACTGGTCACTGCCTGCCATTCCGAAAGGGACCCATTTATCCCCACTCTTTGCTTTCTGTCTGTCAACCAATTTTCTATCCATGTCAGTACCCTACCCCCAATACCATGTGCCCTAATTTTGCCCACTAATCTCCTATGTGGGACCTTGTCGAAGGCTTTCTGAAAGTCGAGGTACACCACATCCACTGACTCTCCCTTGTCAATTTTCCTAGTTACATCCTCAAAAAATTCCAGTAGATTTGTCAAGCATGATTTCCCCTTCGTAAATCCATGCTGACTCGGAATGATCCCGTTACTGCTATCCAAATGCTCAGCAATTTCGTCTTTTATAATTGACTCCAGCATCTTCCCCACCACTGATGTCAGACTAACTGGTCTATAATTACCCGTTTTCTCTCTCCCTCCTTTCTTAAAAAGTGGGATAACATTTGCTATCCTCCAATCCACAGGAACTGATCCTGAATCTATAGAACATTGAAAAATGATCTCCAATGCTTCCACTATTTCTAGAGCCACCTCCTTAAGTACTCTGGGATGCAGACCATCAGGCCCTGGGGATTTATCAGCCTTCAGTCCCATCAGTCTACCCAAAACCACTTCCTGCCTAATGTGGATTTCCTTCAGTTCCTCCATCACCCTAGGTTCTCCGGCCCCTAGAACATTTGGGAGATTGTGTGTATCTTCCTCAGTGAAGACAGATCCAAAGTAACGGTTTAACTCGTCTGCCATTTCTTTGTTCCCCATAATAAATTCCCCTGCTTCTGTCTTCAAGGGACCCACATTTGCCTTGACTATTTTTTTCCTCTTCACGTACCTAAAAAAACTTTTGCTATCCTCCTTTATATTATTGGCTAGTTTACCCTCGTACCTCATCTTTTCTCCCCGTATTGCCTTTTTAGTTAACTTTTGTTGCTCTTTAAAAGAGTCCCAATCCTCTGTCTTCCCACTCTTCTTTGCTATGTTATACTTCCTCTCCTTAATTTTTATGCTGTCCCTGACTTCCCTCGTCAGCCACAGGTGTCTCTTACTCCCCTTAGAGTCTTTCCACCTCTTTGGAATAAATTGATCCTGCAACCTCTGCATTATTCCCAGGAATACCTGCCATTGCTGTTCTACCGTCTTCCCTGCTGGGCCTCCTTCCAATCAATTTTGGCCAGCTCCTGCCTCATGCCTCTGTAATCCCCTTTGCTATACTGTAATACCGACACTTCCGATTTTCCCTTCTGCCTTTCCATTTGCAGAGTAAAACTTATCATGTTGTGATCACTGCCTCCTAATGGCTCTTTTACCTCTAGTCCCCTTATCAGATCAGGATCATTACACAACACTAAATCCAGAATTGCCTTCTCCCTGGTAGGCTCCAGTACAAGCTGTTCTAAGAATCCATCTCGAAGGCACTCTACAAACTCTCTTTCCTGGGGTCCATTTCCAACCTGATTTTCCCAGTCTACCTGCATGTTGAAATCTCCCATAACCACCGTAGCATTACATTTTTGACACGCCAATTTTATCTCCTGATTCAACTTGCACCCTATGTCAAGGCTACTGTTTGGGGGCCTATAGATAACTCCCATTAGGGTCTTTTTACCCTTACAATTTCTCATTTCTATCCATACTGATTCAACATCTCCTGATTCTACGTCACCCCTTGCAAGGGAATGAATATCATTCCTTACCATCAGAGCAACCCCACCCCCTCTGCCCACCTGTCTGTCTTTTCTATACGTTGTGTACCCCTGAATATTCAGTTCCCAGCCCTGGTCCTCTTGTAGCCATGTCTCAGTGATCCCTACAACATCATACTTGCCCATGACTAACTGAGCCTCAAGCTCATCCACTTTATTTTTTATACTACGCGCATTTAAGTACAACACTTTAACTTCTGTATTTACCTCCCCTCTCACATCGTTCACAATTGGCCCTGCCCTTAATTTCTTTTCCCCTCTAGAACTTCTGTTCCCATTCTTCCGAGAGTCTTTTGCAATATCTCCTGTATTCCCTTTTACCTCATCTTCATATTCACAATTTGTTAACCCCTCCCCCCCACTACTTAGTTTAAAGCCACAGGTGTCACACTAGCAAACCTGCCTGCCAGAATGTTTGTCCCCCTGCTGTTAAGATGCAACCCGTCCCTTTTGTACAAGTCACCCCCTAGCCCAGAAGAGATCCCAAACTCAAAAACCTTTAACAGCATTGAGACGAAAGCAGCCCATTTCATTTGGACGCGATCCACCATCCTAAATATTAATTCCTTCCACTATCATCATACTGTGGTGGTGGTGGTATATAATATATTATCATCCACAAACAGTGCCACAATTACTTGCCTTGAATCCTTTGACAGCTTTTCTCAAACCTTAGCACCACAAGGAAGGACCAGCCCTTTGCAGGACGAACCTCTTCTCCTTCAAAGAATTTAAATCTCGGAATTCTTTATCCAATAACATTGCAGAGGCATCTTCTCCAAAAAGTGTGCATTGGTGCAAATACTTGGAAGGTGATTCACTGCCACCTTTGTAGGGCAATTTGGGAAGGGCAACAGACCTTGGCCTGGTCAGAAATATCAGCATTTGGAAAATAAAAAAATATGCGCAAATACTCCAAACACACCTTCAGCAAAGACAATACAAAGTTAAATACATGCAGAGCAGTGGGTGGTTAAAATATATGCTTTGAAACTTCATAATCTAAATTAGTTTGGCTGTGCCATTTTGAATTTAATGTCCAGATGTATAAAACATCAAATATTTGCAAAAACATAAAGATGGGCAACATCTTTTCCAATATGAAGAATCATTGCCTTCCTTTACGGAAGTAAACCTCAGTGTGAAAATTATTTAGTTTTGGCAGATAGAGGCAACATGATAGAATTTTATTTCCTTTTTTTTTTTGCCTTGGTTAGTGACATCCACTATCTCACAGGCAATTTATTAACCCTACAGTTATGCCAAAAATAAACTTTATTTGATTAATTAAAAGTTGGTGAATTTATGAGCATTCTCACCTGAACTTCAAAATCAAATTAGGATAGTATCGTTTAGTGGGCATATAGACATGTAAACAAACAAGGTCTTGATGGATGTTTAGATAGATGGGATTTGTTTAAATAGACACTGTGGTCGGCACAATCAGTGCAGATTGAAGGGCCTGTTCCTGTGCTGTGTTGTTCGATGTTACAGCTGGGTTAGATTGCACTTCACAAATAAATAGGTAACATATGTGACATTGCTTGGTTAAAGAATCCTGGACACATGCAGGAGAATAAAACGTAAAGCCAGCTGTGTGGCATCAGCAAAATGGAAAACTAGACCCGAGTGGAAGCAGCTGTGACTCATTCTATTTAAACCGGCAGGCTCAACGTTAAGGCCTGCAAATCAGTTAAAAGAGCTTTCAGGGAGTTATACAGAGCATTAATTAATAATCAAACTTTTAGTGAAGAAACTACTTGCAGTTCTACAATAAAAAAAACAGAAATATCGAGAAATTTTCAGATTTTATGGTGAGAGATCCAAGTATTAATAAGCGCAAAAAGATTACCAAAGTATATTAGAAGCATCTAATTTTCTCAAAGTACCATTCTAACTTGATCTAAAGGAATCAATAAATTGTTTACATAAGCTTTTTTTTAAATCCCAGGAAACTGATTTACCCATTGAACTCAAACAACTGAAAATGCTAAACATATTTAGAAAATTACTGGCAGAAGCAACGGCAAATGACTACAGCTGAATTTAACTATTTAGACAACCACAAAAGCAAGAGTGTACAAGAATGAAAATGGGAGAATGCTCAGCAGAGTTTTTCATTCCGGTTCTGTGTGGCGATTTTCAATTACCAAAGGAGCAGGAATTCATCCAATATAGAATATTTTAACAGTATGCTGTTAGCCGTCTTCTACTCAATTGGACATAAAAGGTTATGTTGTGTAAAATGTCTTCCTAAAGTTATAACATTGGGGAGGGAGGGAGGAGTTTGTTAATGCTTTTAAATGTGTTCTCTCACAACAATATTAAACAGGGATTACCTATTCCAGAAAGACCTCCTATTGTCTAAATATTTGCCACAAAGTTAATGCTAGAAAAACACATTAAAAACCATCTCTTGTAATTTGTATCTGTAGAAACTAAAAAAGTTAGTTACTTTATTTTGTCTGGAAGTCTTGGAACGGTAAAATAAAGTAACAGTATAATCTAGTAACTGTCTGTTTCTGAATTGTTACTTCATACATTATTTTTATGGCAGGGAGTAAAAACGAATTCATTCCTGAACACAGTATCATGAAGCAGATGTAAAAAGAGCTATTGCAACTGCTCTGCCATCTCTGTTACAAACCTTTTGGCATCAGCAGGATGATATTCATTAATATCATATTTCACATTGGGTGTTTAGAGACAGGACATGACTTATGTTTATTTTTAGAAACAAACATTCTGACTAGCAGCAAATAAATCTCTTGCACAAGGCTTCAAAAATACTCGGGGAAAAAAAGCATTTTATAAAGAGAGGATTTTTTTCATGCTCTCTGTAATGGCAGTTTCTATACCATCTCGAAATCCCACTTCGATAGCCATTACTTCTCGGGGATGAAATGTAGTTATAGCTTACGCACACGTCGCACCTTGATATGACAAAACGAATCTTCCAAACTCCTTTTCTTCATTAATTGGTTTTATTAAAGTAGCACAAATCATAGAGTAATTCATCAGTTTCCGTACTTTATCAACTGTTTCTTCTTCAAACAATATCTAGAAATTCTTGCAGTTATTACCGTATGGTTCTTACAAATATAACCGGTGCGAGCGCATGGTACGAGCGCGTGGTAAAGAACTGTATGCTCGCCATCCTCCGAGTCTAAACTGACCCACAACCTCTGTTGACACACACTAGCCTCCTCCCATCTACACTCCCAATTACGCATTAAGTCACACCCACAAGCAGGCAAAAAAGACATAAACTAGAAATATTAAAACATAGCCATAACACAATGACAATAACTGAATTAAGCATAAATGGCTCCTACACTCTCAATAACCATAGGAATCCTTTACTTATTGTTCTTATTGAAATTTATCTTACCTGAATAAGCCCAGTATGGATCCCCGGATTCTCTACGTCTTCGTATATGAATAAGATTTCCAAGTTCATTCTCTTGCAGCGATCCAACATGATCTTCTGTCAAGGCTAAGAAAAAGATGAGGAAGGGCAGAGGGGGAAAGAAATAAAATGTTGATTATATAATTGGACTAGGTCTAAATTTTATATATAAAACACTCTGAAAATAAGGAATGCAAAATAAACAATAAAGTAGTCTCATATTTATTTGTATTTATTTTTAAAGTTTAGATCATCAGTTAACTGTTAGAACTTATTTTAATTTCTCAAACAGCAAGATTATGAAATCAGTCTATTAAAAGTACTTTCCAATAAATTTGGTCATGTATTACTGCTTCATTCATGAATGAAAAAAGTTTCCTAGACCAAACAAAAGTCCTGGAAAAATTCAACAGGTCCAGCAGCATCTGTAAAAGGAAAATGTTCGTCAATGTTTTGGGTCAAGGTGGCCCTGCATCAATTCCAAGAGGAAAGATTGCCATTACATAGCACCACAGAGGGGGGGGGGGGGGGGGGGGGGTTAAATGGGGTGATTGATAGAGGCCTGTAAGTGGTGGGTGCAACCAGGTGAGGAGATTAAGATCATCGAACAGAACCAGGTGGGGTGGTGTGGAGTGTTGGGACAGACGCTGGTAGATAATAGGCGGAAACAAATGGGGAGGGGATGATGGGCAGATGGAATCAGGTGCAGAAGGGGAAGGGAAGATTGAAAAGAGTGATAAAAGAGAGAAGAAAAGTAGGTATACATGCAAGCGTGAGGGAAAAGAACAAATGGGGTATGCGACATTATCTGAAATTGGAAAATTCAATGTTTATACTATTGGCGACCCAGAGATGTTGCTCTTCCAATTAGCCTTTATCCTTTTTGTAGCATTGGAGAGGGCCAAATTCAGACAAGTTAGTGTGGAGTGGGAAGGAGAGTTAAAATGTTTACAACCAGAAGCACAAGATGTTACTTGCACAGCAGAAGTGGTCCACAAAAAAGTCATGTGATCCACATTTGATTCGCCAATGTAGAGGAGGCCACATTGTGATCCCTGAATGAGGTAGACCAGGTTGAAAGAGGTAAAGGTAAACCTCTGCTTCACCTGCAAGGACTGTTTAACATGGTGCTGAGGGAGGAAGTGAAGGGAAAGGTATTACACCTCCTTCAGTTGCAGGGGTAAGTGCCAGGGAACGGGAGGAAAGGGATAAGTAGACCAACGAGTCACAAAAAGATTGGTCCTTGTGGAAAGCAAAAAGGAGAGGGCATTGAAGCTAGTGATGGGATCTTAGTCGTATCTGTTCTCAGGATGAGGCCTTCTATTCTAGGGCTTCTGAAATGTTTTTTTCCAGAAATGTGGCTGCCTTTCTGCCATGATTGATGGAGCCCTCATATGCTTTTCTTCTATTACCAGCTTGTCTGCTCTCTTCCTCAACTCTCACCAAACAGAATAAATTGGGCCTCACCTTTCCCCAACTAGCCTCTGCATCCAATACATCTTCTTCAGCCATTTCCTGAAGCTCCACTACTAATTATATCTCTTCCACTGGGGATTCCACCACTATTCATCTCTCCTCTGGCCACCTTTCTGCTTTTGGCAAGGGCTAAACATAGACTGGGCGACCGTTTTGAGGAACAGATGCACTTTGTTCACAATGGTCATCTCAAACTTCCTTAACATATCATTTTCACTTTCCCAGGCACTCCCATATCTGCTTCCATCTGCTCATCATCCTCTCCCCATATAGTTCTACCTATCACCTACCAACCTCTATTTTGCACCACCACCCTGCACTGGAAGCAATACTTCCTCTTCCATCTCAGTTCTTATGCAGGTTCTGAACACAAAACCACAACTTGCAACCTTGGCCTTCACGATACTGCTTGACCTTCTGACTTCTTCCAGCATTCTGTTTTTTGTTCCAGATTCCAACATCTGCAGTCTATTTTGTGCTCTTAGTTTACCAGAGGACATTGTGGATGCACATTTTTGGACCTTTCTGGAAATTCCTTTCCCATACTCTTCTGATATCCATCACACATTCTGAATTGACAAAGCACATGAAGAAAAGTTTGTTCGTACAAGTTTGATTCAGCAGCAACCAATGCCTTGAGTATCAGCATTGTTTAATTTCTAAGCAGCAGGTTACAACTATTAGAATTGGCAAAGAAACTCATGGCATGTCTATTGTGAACAACCGACAAGGGAAGTTGAGGGGTCAGTCAAACAAAAACTTCCTTTGAATTTTATATTCTTTTTGTGGGGAAGTTGCAAAAAACCAGCTGATATAGAAGGAAGTTAGGTGAGGACATTTCCAGGAGTACAGCTGATGACGTCGGGTGCTCTACTGTATAATTCTGCATTATAAAGTTAAGGATGAATAAATAGTTCACGTAGTACATTTGCTGATCCGCATTTAATAATTTCAAATAAGATACAGTCCAACACTTTTACGATATCCTTCCATATTAATACTTTTTTAAGGCTTGTCCAATTCTTTTCTGAACAGTATAATCATAGAAAAACTTTGCGTTTAGCAGCTTCTGTGAAGAAAGTGCAAAACATTGTGCAGAATGTCATTGATCTGAAGTATTGAGCATTTCTGTCAACCAATGCTGCCTTGTTGCATTTTTAGTGTTTTAAATAACATCTATTCCAATTTCAGGTTCCCACTATGAGGATGCAAGAGATTATATTTTCTCCTTGAAATTACCTGAAGCTCCACATCCACTTGTGGTAAAGCAATTAATGTTCCAATTACTGAAAAAAGATCTACATTTTAGCTTCCAGGAAACATAAGAAATAGGTCAGAATTTGAGGTTGGCATTACTGACCTATTTTTTTTGGTTCCCCAGAGAGCGCAAATTTGATGAACTTGCTATCAGACAGGTCCCATTATCAAATTATTACCGAAAGGAATTCTTTAATTTTAAATACTTTTAAAACATCATAAAGACTGGAATATTCATAAAAATAGAAGCCAAAATATGTATCTCTAAATCTAAATCTAAAAATCTAAATATCAAAAACAATTTCAAGCATTTATTTTTATCCTAAAATTCTTCTGTATAATTCAATAACAAAGCTCTCATTTTCATTATTAAGAAATTGAAAATTGATTTTTGTTCCCCTCCAGAGTGAAACATGTCAACAATCTAGTTGCTCTACATCACTTGGAAATGATATGAGAATCTTATGTCAAGAGGCATTTGTTTAATATAAATGCAGTATTTGTCTAGGAAGGAACTGCAGATGCTGGTTTAAACTGAAGATAGACACAAAAAGCTGGAATAACTCAGCGGGACAGGCAGATTTCTTCGGGTCTGCTCTTTGGGTCCCCACAAAATACCATGGTTTTCACATCAAAGTGCCAAATTTCCTGGCATGCAGGGAAAGTAAAATACAAATTCAGGTCCAGTCCCAGTTACAGCAGGGTACTATTCCCGAGAACTTTACTCATAACCTGAACAGTTCTCACATGCGACCGGGAACTGTGTTCCCACACAGGAGAAGATGCCTGCAGCCCAGAAACAGGTGGCAAATCCATCGCAAATAGGCTCCCAAATAATGCTCGTGTCCTCCCCAATTTAAAACTAACCCCCTAAAGATCCTCCAGGCAGAGGTCAATGCACTTATCTTCCTGTTCACCATTGCTCCCACTATCATGCCCTACCACCATCGCCAATCTCCCCACACCACTAGCATCCACAGCCCCAGGAAATGACTTGTCTTTTGATTCCGATTTTAAAATTCATTAGAAAGATATGGCCCTCATAGGCCGACCCAGCATTTAATTGCCCATTCCTAAAAATCTTAAGAAGGTGGTGAGCTGTCTTCACATGCCACTACAATCCTTGAGCTGTGGATATACCCACAATGTTGTAAGGAAGAGAGTTCCAAGATTTTGACCCAACTAGTGATGGAGTGCTGATGTATTTCCAAGTCAGTAATGTGTATGGCTTTGAGGACAACTTCCAGGGGGTGTTGTTACCATGCTTTTGCTGCCCCTGTCCTTCAAGCTGGTAGCAGCTGGAAGTCTCCACCTATCTGGGTTTGAAGATGCTAAGGAGTGAATTGTTGCAGTACATCTTATAGATGGGACAAACTGCTGCTACTCTGCATCGGTGGTGGAATGAGTGAATGGTTGTGGATGGGGTGTCTATCAAGCGGGCTGCTGGAAGCAAGTGGTGACGATGCTGAACTCGTCCAGGCAAGTGGAGATCAGATCCGTGGCTTGCAGTGAGATGCTTTTACGAATCACCAGAATTGGAACCATTTTCAAAGTTTGAAAGTAATGTTTTAACTCAGCATATCCCTCGCCCATTATCATCAAGTCAGGGGAAATCAACCCTAGTTCAATGAGGAGTACAAACAGGCATGCTAGGACTAGCATCAGGCACACCTAAAGATGAATTGGTAATTTGGTGAACATGCAACACAGAACTACATGCATACCAAGCAATTTTGCCATGACTAACGATGAAAGACAGTAAACAACTAAACAGCCGCACATTCCCGGAATATCTCCCTTCTCGATGATTGCATGGCTCATGGATTAAGACCAATGACAAGGTTGAATAGAGCACTGCAGGACAAGTGTGTGGCTTTACAGATTAGTAAATACAATACTAATTACTAAATATCCAATGTTTAACATATCAATGTTTAGTTTAGTCAGATGCTTCCAGAGGCTAAAAAATCTGGTTGATACGTAACATCAATATGCTGGAGTAACTCAGCGGGACAGGCAGGATCACTGGATCGCTACTATTGTTTGTTTGCACCACTATCGTTTTTTGAGTGTGTGTATGTATATATAAATAAATATATATATAAATTAAAAATAGGAAGATAACTGCAGATGCTAAATATATATACACACCCACATATTTGTACATACATATATATATATATACATATATAAAATTGTGGGGCTATCGTTTACCATTTTGGCTGTAGTTCCATATCCAAATCTCAGACATGTACATACATACACACACACACACACATCTATATATATATATAGACTAACAGCGTCGTCGAGTCCCTGCTCCCGCCCGGGCCCCGGACCATCACCGGACTACAAACCCCAGTGGGCGGCTTCTTCTCCTTCTCCTCTCGTGTCGACGACTCCAACAAAAATGGCGGCCGCTCTCTTTCTCCTCCTCTCAGCCATCTTGGAGTGGATGAGGTGGGGGGGAGGAGGGGATAAGGGGGATTGAGAAGGGGGGGGGAGGGGTGAAGGTCCTAGACCAATACAGGAGAGGCTTTGGGTCCACGGCTCGCTTTGGCAGTAACGCTGGCGCTACGGGGCCGAGGTGAGTGGCACCCAGTCTCCCCCTCTAGGAGGAATGGGCCCATCGGGTCCACTTGGTCTAGTATATATACACAAACACACATATATATATGCCCATGATGTTGGTGTTAATCATACCAAATTAAATGAATCCCAGTAGCCTGAACATGAACTTCTTGATGTGCATATCTCTGTGTGTTTATATATGTGTATATATGTGTGTGCCACACACATATATACACACACCTACATATATATCCATGTATGTGTGTATATATATACACATATGTATATATGTGTGTGTGTGTGTGTGTGTGTGTATATATATATATATATATATATATACACACACATATACACACCAATCAGCCAAAACATTATGATCACCTGCCTAATATGCTGTTGGTCCTCTGTGTGCCGCCAAAACAGCGCTGACCTGCTGAGACATGGACTCTACAAGACCCCTGAAGGTATCCTGTGGTATCTGGCACCAAAACATTAGCAGCAGATCCTTCAAGTCCTGTAAGTTGCGAGGTGGAGCTGCCGTGGATCAGACTTGTCGATCCAGCACATCCAACAGATGCTCAATCTGATTGGGATCTGGACAATTTGGAGGCCAGGGCAACACCGTGAACACTTCACCATGTTCCTCAAAACATTCCCGAACAATGTGTGCAGTATGGCAGGACGCATTATCCTGCTGAAAGAGGCCACTGGCATCAGGGAATACCATTGCCATGAAGGGGTGTACATGGTCTGCAATGTTGTTTTGGTTGTGGACACTGTCAAATTGACGTTCACATTAATGGCCGGACCAATGATAACAGAAATCTACAAATGATTGAAGGACAAAGTTCACACATGTATGCCACCCATAATGAAAATAGATTAAGAACCACATCTGTGCCTTCCTCCCTCGCAAGATGGACTCGCTGCAGTTCGCATACCATCCGAAAAGATCCACGGATGATGCGGTCGCCCAGGTTCTGCACACCGCTCTCTCGCATCTTGACAGCCAGAAGGGGGGGCTATGTGAGGATGCTGTTCATTGATTTTAGTTCAGCTTTCAAAACAAGTCCCCACCGGACTTGCTGAGAAGCTGCTGAAACTGGGGCTTAACACTCCCGTGTGCCTGGGTCCTGGACTTTCTCACCGCCAGGCCCCAAGTGGTCAAGATGGGGAGACATGCTTCTGACCCCCTCACCCTGAACACAGGATCCCCCAGGGTTGCATCCGTACTGTACTCCATGTACACACATGACTGTGGGGCCGGGTTCAGCTCCAACTCCATCATCAAGTTTGCTGATGACACTGTGGTGGTGAGCCTGATCTCCGATAACGATGAGAAGGCCTACCGGGAGGAGGTGGCTGATCTGGCACTCTGGTGTCAAGACAACAGCCTCCTCTTGAATGTCAAAAAAATTAAGGAGCTGATTGTGGACTTTAGAAGGGCTCAACATCCGAGGACGTACACGCCACTGGAGTTAAATGGGACTGCTGTGGATAGGGTGAGCAGCTTTAAATACCTGGGAGTCCACATCACAGAGGATCTGACATGGACAACACACATTGCCGTACTGGTGAGTAAAGCAAGGCAGTGCCTTTACCACCTCAGACAGTTGAGGAAATTTAGAGTCTCTGAGGATCCTACAGTGCTTCTACTCTGGGGCTGTAGAAAGTATCTTGTCCGGGAACATCACAATCTGGTTTGGGAACAGCTCTGCCCAGGACAGGAAGCTCTGCGGAGAGTAGTGCGTTCGGCTGAACGCACTATGGGAACTACACTCGCCCCCCTGCAGGAACTATACATCAGGAGGTGCAGATCCAGAGCCAGCCCCTACCACCCCAGCAACGGACTGTTCCAGCTGCCATGGTCAGGCAAACGTCAAAACAGAGAGGATGAGACGGAGTTTCTTCCCACAGGCCATCCGGACTGTTAACTCTCATATCACCAGGGACTAATTTAATTTACTGCATTAATTTATTTTTTGTGATATATATATATTTTTTTCTATTCTGTTTTGTAGTTTAGCACAATCCGCAGGCGTTGCCACTTTCATTTCACTGCACATCTTGTATATGTATGTGACAAATAAACTTGACGACTTGACTTGAGAAAGTGCAAGGATTTTATCATTTTAAAAGTTAGAGTATATTGATTTGAACATTGATAAGTACTTGTTCATGTTCATGGCAGATGGGATTAATTTAATTTGGTATCATGATTTACACTAACATCATAGGCTAGCCGCTAGACAAAAATCTGAAAACCCTAGGTAATGATCAAAATGTTAAGGTATCATTCATAATAGCTAATTACACAAACAGAACAAATCTATTGGGCAAAGATTGACTTCAAGAATTAAAAAATGGATTTGAAGAATTTATTGGTTTGCCCATCTGCCCTTTGAAACGAAAATATCAAAAATACTTCAATCATGGACAAGATCTTAAAAGTAAGTCCAATACTGTTTATGCTAGCGAGAAGATGCTTGATTGCAACTACCACCAAAGACGATTTAAAGAGATATTTATGAAGCTTCATCAGCATGAGGTTTAAGGTCTGAAAGAGTAAATTTGCCTTTTGAGCAAAGATTTCTTGGGTCAGAAGTTGAATATAAATGATCTACAACTGGTTCAGAAAAAGTGCGAGGACCTTGGACTATTAAACCTCAGGATAAAATCAAACTTAGAACTCACCTAGATAGGATACAAATTATATTTGCTTCTGCCAGATCTCACAATGGTATTAATACCATCACATCAACTGTTGAAGAAGGTGGTGGTGGGGTTGCAGTATAACATCACTTGCATGCTAGGTTTTGATTGCTTATTTCATGTATGCAGTTGGGCAGTTTTAAGCTGTATTGTGGAGAATGACCAGGTAAAGCCTGGCTTTGCAAGATGCACATTGACAAAGAATGAGGACCTAAGGTAAGATGAAAATCAAGGTGCAGGAAAACCACTTTCAGTTCTTTTTGGACAGACTATCCATGTTATCACCCACCACAAATGGAAGGAACTTGGTTTCCATAGTTTCCTGTTCTCAAATATTCATTGTTTTATTGAGCTAAATATGTCAATGATATGTCCATGTGTTCCTAATCTGTAGTGAAAAAACATATAGCAAATGTCCTGTAATATGCAAGAAAGATGGAGTTCAAAAAGGCATGCATGGTTTACTTGTGGTTTACATACGGCTTACTGAGCAGGCACACAGCGCTCAATCCCTTCTGCAATCAGGGCAGAGAAAGAGAGGGGCAGTGAAACACAATTGTTGTGAATAGGAACTCAAAACAAATCAGCCAGAATTCCATTCCTCTTGCTTGCAGATGCCAGCTGCAAAGTGGTGGTGTGGTTCAGAGAGGTTTGCATATGATCTCTCATCTTTGAAATTTACTATGAAAGATCACATGGCCACTTGTCTAGGACACCTTCAATATGAAGAAAGGTCCCGACTCGAAAAGTCATCTGTCCATTTCCCTCCACCAATGCTGACTGATTTGCTAAGAATTTGTACTTTTTTTAGTTGATACTTCCAAAACAAACCAGCTAGTTTGGTTCCTGATTGAATGATTTCTTTTGTATGTGGAGATTTTGATTTATTTTAAAAATAATTAATTTTGGCATATACAATACAAAACAACTTTGTGGTACCAAGAAAATGCAGCATCCTATCTGCACTGATGCAGTCATGTTTTGTTTTACAAATCTGAAATATATATTTGTGCTGATGGAAGATGAATATTACAAGTTCTTGCTGTCAGAAAGTTACAAAGAAAGAGTTGGTATCGATTCATCTGACAATCAAGAAAATGGATAACCCTCTGCTTGAGTGCCTGGCTTAGTTATACGAATAGAGTAAAAATACTGCTCTGTTTCAACACAGAACCAATAAAGAACACATACAAAAAAATAAGCTATTTTACTCAGTCTGTTTTGAGAGTTTCCTTCCTGGCAGTCGTCTTGATTCCAAATCCTTGTTCCCATATTCTTGGCCAAACATTTAAACTAACTGTGATAAATGATAGTCTTTTTTTTTAAAATCGAGGGCATTTGATAATATATTTAACACTTACAACTCCATTACAATAAAAAGGTTTTTCTTGCTTTCTTTTATTGGGTCACATTTACCTTATATTAAATCTCCTTATACTACATACCCCAACAGTTGGAAACTGTTTATTTTGTTCCATATTATTTCCTTCTGAACCAATAGTTTTGCAAAAAAACCTCTGGTTACTTTTCCATCCCATTTTATCATGTAATGAAATATCAAAATATACCTAAATACATGCAATTTCTTGCTGTGAAGGCTGACACAGATTGGTGCATACCCATATCTGAAATGTTCTGCATTGAAAGAGATTCACAAACATGTATTAGAAAACAAAGTCATCTGTTCACCAGATTGATTCTTGGGATGGTGTATTTAATAAGTGAAAAGTTTTTAAATCAGTCTGGATTGTTCACAACAATAAGAGGCGAATTCCTTGAAATATACAAAATTTACGCAGGTCTGCTCAGGGTTCACTCAAGTATGACGTTGTCCCGAGCCAGGTGCCTGCAATCAGGGATCAGAGTTACAAAATAAGGAGTCAGTCATTCCACTCAGAGACAAGAAGAAACGTCTTTACCTGCTGGCCAACACATCTTTGTAATTCTCTATCAAAGAGGGTTGCTGTTAATGTTGCTAAGCATTTTCAAGGAAGGGATCAATAGATTTTTAGATATTAAGGGAATCAAGGGAGATAGGATTAGTGCCAGTGAAGTAAAATATCAGCTGTGTTTTTATTGATTGGCAGAGCAGGCACAAGAGGACGAGCATTTCTAATTTTTATATTCTAAAGTGCAGCATAAATATTTTTATACTTAAGTTGTTCATGGATAAGTGTCTGAATGTAAAATTTACGTGAAAAGCAAGAATACAAAATTGAGGCAAATAGTTCTTACAAACACAATGTGCTAACTATTAGCCTAGACCCTAGCAGAATTACAACACGTGTAATTGTGCACACTCTTCCAATATTACAAACTTAGGTCAAGAAAGCTCAAGGGAATATACATTTCTGGAATATCTGTCTTACTCACCACATGAAAAGTCAAGAACAATTACAGTGCCCTCCATAATGTTTGGGACAAAGACCCATCATTTATTTATTTGCCTCTGTACTCCACAATTTGAGATTTGTAATTTAAAAAAATCACATGTGGTTAAAGTGCACATTGTCAGATTTTATTAAAGGGTATCTTTATACATTTTAGCTTCACCATGTAGAAATTACAGCTGTGTTTATACATAGTACCCCCATTTCAGGGCACCATAATTGTGAAGTCTGGTGGACCGTGTGGGGTGGGAGGACCTGTTGCTCCTCCCGTGCAGCAGGTGACGCTATATGGTGAAACCAAAATGTATAAAATGGCCTTTATTAAAATCTGACAATGTACAATTTAACTGTGATTTTTTTCTATTACAAATCTCAAATTATGGAATACAGAGGCAAATAAATAAATGATGTGTCTTTGTCCCAAACATTATGGAGGGCACTATAAATGATTGGGGGAGGGGGGTCATTAAAACCACACATACACATCAAGTGAACAAAGCTAATCCAAAAAGATTTGAAGCTTTGGGTGCTTGTCGCAAGAGGCAATGACAGTCAGTTTGAAGAGAGAATTAACTATATAAAGTAGAGAAATATTTAGAACAAAGAGTTGATGAATAAAAACGAATCAAATATTTACATAGAGTGATTCTTATTATTGTTTTAATTAATTATTTACAGTTTAAATCATTTGGAGGCATTGTTAATCACAAGCTTACCTCAGACCATCACTCAAATGTGGTTTAAAAAAATTGGTCCATTAGAACAAAGAAAAAGATGAAGAATATCAGAGCCCAAACATGGAAGAAAAAAATAATTTACTCAAAATGAAAAACATATTGAAATTGTTGCATCGATTCTGCGATCGAACAATGTGCTTGAATATCAATATAAAGCAACTAGTCCAGGTCAGGATATTCCCCGATTGGTCCCCTCTGCTGGGAAGTGTTTGATAACTGCAAGTAATTACTTTAATAGTTAGGCAATAAAGAGTATGCTGTAATCTCCAAATCTTTAGATTCAGTAAATAAATTAAAAAACAAGAAAACACAATGTAATCAAATATTTCCTTATGGAGTAAGTTCTTCTGAGTTATTTGCACTTCAGTTATATTTAAGTGCAGACATAGGTTTCATTTGAACAAGATTCCTTCAGTTTTTCTTTTTCTGCATTCATGGATCATTCCATCCAGCCCCATGGGCCACATATAAAATTTAGAGGAATGCATCCATCTCAAGCCTGCCAATACAAACACATCTCATTGTTCAACTCGTGTTGATAAAGTACTTAAAATTTGATCTCAAGAAAGAAAACCATTCAAAACTTCCAATGTGTGAAGAAATTAGTTTTGGCCAAATAGTTGGGCCTTGTGAGATGGATATTCTTTGCGTAACCCAAAACCTAGATGATAAATATTTGACAAATGTATCTGCCTTGTGCTCTTTCAGGAGTTATATGCTTTAGTAGATTTGAGCTTCATTTTATTTAAAGAAAGCTAAAAAAAGTGAACGTTACAGGTGGTTTGCATTGTCCAAACCTTCAGCAATTGCTATATTTGAGGTTGTTGTTTTTAAATCACCCAATTTAAAAGCTGGCCAGTGCTGCAGAGCCATGAAATTTGTATTATATCGTCACATTTACCACTCGTGGATTGCATCTAAAGAACTGCTTTTGTATAAAATATCTCTATTAAGCAGAAACACGTCATAATGAGTTTTCAATAGTTAGTGGAATATCAAAAATTACATCAATCACAGCAATTAGGCAGGTTATTTGGCCCAACTAGTCCGTGTCAACCAAGATGCCTTCGTGAGCTCAACCTTTTTGCTTCCATTTAACCTATACGATTCTTAACCTTTCCTATCCATGTACCAAGCTCACATGGCCACTTGTCTAGGACATCTTCAGTATGAAGGTTCTGACTCAAAACATGATCTGTCCATTTCCCTCCACCAATGCTGACTGATCTGATGAGTCGTTGTGCTTTTTTAGTTGATAATACAGGCTAGTTTGGTTCCTAATTGAATGATTTATTTTGTGTGTGGAGATTTTGATTTTTTTAATACCAATTCTATAAATTGGTGCAATGCTTAACCTCATGAGGGAAGGTAGACACAAAAAGATGGAGTGACTCAGTGGCTCAGACAGCATTTCGGGAGAAAAGGAATAGGTGATGTTTCGGGTCGAGACCGAGGGACTTCCAATCCGAAGAAGGGTCTCAACCCAAAACGTCACCTATTCCCTTTCTCCGGTGACGCTGTTTGACCCACTGAGTTACTCCAGCTTTTTGTGACTATCTTCGGTAAACCAGCATCTGCAGTTCCTACTCATGAGGGAAGGCCTGGCTTAGCAATACCATTAACGTCACATTTATAAAAACAGAAAACAGCACTTAAAACAAAGCAAAAAGCTAATTAAGTATAAACAAAAGATAACTATTTGAGAGATTTAGAACAGGTAGTTCTGAGAATAGAACGAAGCAGCATGACAATGATCCATTCAATTCAAAATCAAAATAAGTGAGATACCTACTCACTTTTTCGAATCTTTGAACCGTACTTTGAACTATAAGTTAATTACCTGACAATACGTCTGGCAAATACCAGCTAGATCTTTCTAAAACATACCAAAATCTGTTCGGAACAGTATCTGACCACATAATTAATAACAAAGTAAGATTTTAAGCTTCCCAGTGTGGGAAAAAAAGAAAATTCTGACAATTGGTGCAATTTCTCAGTAATTCATTACTAAAATTACTTGGCTGCTCAATTTTTTTTGTCATGGAAAATAACTGCTGCTCAAATTCACAAGAATGCTATTTAATGCTGCAGCTCTGGAGATCTGCATCTTGTTTTAAATATATGACCCCAATTTAAAGTCAACCAGCCTGCTGGGAACTGGGCAGGAACAAACCAAAGATTGATTTCCCATCCTGCTCCTGCAGGAAAACCAAGCTAATCCCAGAACTGATTTGGGTCATAAACAAACTCACTATAAGGAGGTGAAGTGAATTTCAGATAATTAGCATTCCAATGCACTATCTTACATTTCTACCATAAAGGTTTTCTTTTCCTCTCATTTTCTCATGTTACAAATTTCACTGGTCTGGGATTGCAGGTACATATTCCCTGAAAGTGGCGTCATTGTAGATAGGATAGTTAGGAAGGCTTTCGGAACTTTGGACTTCATCTGTCAGGGTATTGAGAGTAGAAGTTGGGATGTTATGTTACATTTGTGCAAGACGTTGGTGCGCCACATTTGGAATATTGTGTTCATTTTTGGTCATCCTGATAGAGGAAGGATGCCGTTAAGCTGGAAAGAGTGCAGAGAAGATTTACAAGGATGTTGCCAGGACTTGAGGGCCTGAGCTATAGGCAGAGATTAAGCAGGCTAGGACTTTATTCTTTGGAGCGCAGGAGGCTGAGGAGTGATCTTCGAGGTGTTTTAGATGATGAGGGGGACAGGGTAAATGCACAGAATCTCTTACCCAGGGTAGGGGAATTAAGAACTATACGACATAGGCTTAAGATGAGAGGAGAAAGATTTAATAGGAATCCGAGGGGCAACTTTTTCCACGCAGAGAGTGGTGGGTATGTGGAATGAGCTGCCTGAAGAGGTAGTTGAGGCAGGTACAATAATATTAAAATTAAAATTTGGTCAGGTACATGGATAGGACAGGTTTAGAAGGATATGGATCAAACGCGAGCAGTGTTGATGGGGCATCTTGGTCGGCAAGGGCAAGTTGGGCCTAAGGGCCCATTTCTGTTCTGTACAACTCTGACCGTGACATCAATTGACATGGGAAACAGGAAGGTAAAACTTGTTTGTCAGCTGTTTAATGGAAATAAGATGACGGGAACCTGACATGGTTTTAAACATGAGTTTGGTTCCATCAAGTGAATAGATTTTAGACAATAGACAATAGGTGCAGGAGGAGGCCATTCGGCCCTTCGAGCCAGCACCGCCATTCAATGTGATCATAGCTGATCATTCTCAATCAGTACCCCGTTCCTGCCTTCTCCCCATACCCCCTGACTCCGCTATCCTTAAGAGCTCTATCTAACTTTCTCTTGAATGCATTCAGAGAATTGGCCTCCACTGCCTTCTGAGGTCGAGAATTCCACAGATTCACAACTCTCTGACTGAAAAAGTTTTTCCTCATCCTGGTTTAAATGGCCTACCCCTTATTCTTAAACTGTGGCCTCTTGTTCTGGACTCCCCCAATATTGGGAACATGTTTCCTGCCTCTAACGTGAACAACCCCTTAATAATCTTATACGTTTCGATAACATCTAGTTAGAGATTTATCTTCAATCATTAAAGTAGAAAATAGAGGAAATACAATTTTCAATTTTATTTGCAAAACCACATATGAAATATTAAAAATAAACTTAACAAATACAAATCCTAATGGATCCATATCGTCTTTTTAATAGAATATTCAGTCCAGCTGATGGCAAGCTAATTTAGAACCAAAACATCTAAATGACAGGATAAGGATCAGCAGTTGCTGGTTTATATCAGAGTGCTGGAGTAACTCAGCAGGTCAGGCAGCATCTCTGGAGGAAAAGGTGAAAAACGTTTTTCCCCCAGAGATGAGGTCTGACCCGCTGAGTTACTCCAGCACTTTATGTCTATCTTTTAAAAGACATTTGGACAGATGTGTGGATAGGAAGGGTTTAGTGGGTTTTGGGCCAAATGCAGCTATATGGGAGCAATTTTCCACCCAATATACCAATTTGGTTGGCTTGGACAAGATGGGTCAAAGGACCTGATTCTCTGTTATACAGCTTTATAACCCTAACCTACCTGCAGTCATTTGTGCTTGACTGCTCTAAATTATAAAGCTGAGTCAATTCCAAACAATGATCAACGTGTACAATAGAAGGTTAAGAAAGGTGCTGACAAATATTGTGCAACATCAAGATAATTCAATACACTGGTTGCTCTTGACATTGCCAAGAACTAATTTCTGAATCAACATAATCATTGTAATGGAATACAACTCATAACTTTGCTCAGCTTCATAAAATTCTTGAACTTCAGTTAATCTGCCTGTAATTTGGCTTCTAATTGGTCTTGCGCACTACAGACTTAGAAGTGAACCTTAAAATAGGGCACAGCATCTTAAGGTATTTATTGAACTTGTGTAAGGAATCATTAATCTTAAGGCGCATTACAGCACCTAATACACAATATAGTACTAAGGAGGTTCTCAATTTCTCAATTTATTATTCTGAAATTTGCAAAACCCACTCTCAAAAGGTTATTGTTAAGGGAGTGTTTCAGAGGCTTCTCTATACCAGTGAATCCTCGGATATTACGGTGAGAATTTATTGTGCAGGATTGAAAATAGACCAGCAGAATGTGAATAAAAAGTACCTGTGGATAGATTTTCATCTGCTTGGAGACTGGTCATCTATAGTATGCACTCCAAGAATTGGTGTGATGGCCATTCTTCTTTGAAAAAAAACGATCTAAATGTAGATTTAATCTCCAAATATCCAGATGTTCCCATGCAAGTGTTTGGTTTATTGAGGATAATCAGTTGTTTGGAGATTGGATTTATTTGTGACAAGTGATGTTTGATCTGGATGTGTGTGTCATGCATGGGCATAAAAAGAATGCTCAAATTTATATATTTATGGGAAAGCATTTAAGACAGAAAAAAACCAGACCTACTACATGATACTGCGCAATAAATTAAATGACAGATGCATCAAACAAGGTGTTAGCATGTTTTTAAAAGTAACTGATTATATACACGAGGTATACTATTTTACACATAAAGGATCTTGGTTGGATGTCACTTAAAATATTTTATTTAGTTTTGGTTCACAATTTTTCAAGAGATTTCTCAAGCTTTTCACTAGACGAATTCCTATGCTAAGAGTACACTGAAGATGCCCTAAACATATAGTTTACAAAGTCAGTGGTATAATAGGGGAAAAATATTAATTTTACTTGATTGTCTTGAAGGGCTAGATACATATTGCTAAATATTGGGTTTAGCATTTGGAGATAAAAGGATGAGACTTTGCTGGTAATCAGAATTTGAAAAGCTGAGAAGAATATTCCATTCAGTGTGAATGTAAAGAAAAAGGTATAAAAGTGTCATTCACAACTTCAAGATATCTGAAAGCACTTCACAGCAATGAGATACTTTGTGAAAACAATGTAGTTATCACGACTATAAAAAAAGGTGAACAAATGGCCACACTGCAGTGTGATAATTACCAGATGGTGGGCCAGATTATGGAGCTACTAGTGTTCAGCAATTTAAACAGAAGTGGTTCCCAGATCAAATCTGTTAATTGGCTCTGCCACTGGATTTTGTGGAAACTTTAGTGGTGAAATTACAGGAATTGCCTATTCTTCCTGTCTCAGACCTGCAGCTGGATCCAAGATCAATTTCAGTGAAGATTGTAGTGAAAAGGCGAAGGAAGAAAAGATTCATCTAATTTAAAAAAAAATGTTTTGCTTTTCTAAAATGTGTACTTATAGTTAAAAAAAACCTATATATGTTTTCAATTTAACTGCCTAAATGTTAATGGTTTTTAAAATGTCCCCAAATATCAGAGACATGCTGCAACTATCTTTGTCCCACTGTTCAGAGATTTGGCAGTTTGAGAGTTCTTAAAAAACGTAATATTTGAGTTTACTGGACAAAATATGCAACAACATTCTCAGAGAGATTTGGACAGAATCAAGGTAAAAACCCTGCTTCCACACACCAGAGTTCCTCCAAAGCTTCATGATTAAAGCAGTGGTGCCTCTTGAGAAAGGGTGAAGATTCTACACATCATGGAGAACAGAGATAGATTCTACACACCTGCTGATTGATTTCATTCATATTATAGAGTCTTGCTTCTCCTCTTCCTTCCAGATATGGATCATGTAAAATGAAATTCTTATTGGGTCAGAGCCTTCAGCTCCGAGCAAGTCATTCTCTTCAAATAGAATGCTATCTAAAGGCGATATGCAAAGCCTTTTTGAGCTGAAGTGAAAAAAATAATTGTGAAACCTACAGTATCTCAAGATATAGCCCACCAAGAAATTAAATTGGTAAGAATAATACTGGGGATGCTTCTCCAATGGAGTTCTGATCTATATTGACACACAAAATCACCATAGTTTTAATGCCCTTTCCGAATTATCTGAAAACCAATAACAACTTCCAGGGCATACTTCACAGCATGATTAGTTTGCTATCATAACACCCTACAGCTGAACTTTGATCGATTGATATGGCAGGTAACAAGGAATGCATAGATTTCACTATGAATAGCTAACTCCTTGACATCAAAAAAAGATATTGAGGCATGCTAATCACTGGGATGCTTCGTCTTGTGAGCATTTGTAAGTGCGCAGATGTTAAAGCTGTCAGTGTACAGCTAAAACAGTTCATCTCAATTTTCCCCACACACAACTCTCCATTGCCCGAGTTCTCACTCTCACTCTCCAGCACCGACAAATACCACAAGGCTTTGGTGATCTCAGTAGTTTCCACTACAACTATCGCAGAAAATCCACATATTGCAAATTACTCTAGTGCATGCAAGAGTGAAGAGACCAATATTGTAGAGATATCTTTCTGTTCATCTACCAGAGGAATTATTAGAAATGGTTCAAACTGCCCTTGAAGCACAAAGGAAGTCAGCATGTCACAGAGGACAAAAGCATTATTGTTATAATCTGGTCTCACAAAATACCAAGGAGAAAAGTCATTATCGATCATCAGATAATGACAAATCGATGTTGCCAGTTAACATTGTATTCATTGTCCATTAAAGGTAGGTCCAGATACTATTACATATCAGATTTCTAATCGTTTGAGACCAAGTAATCATCATTTCAATGAAGGGAAAGAAATTGTTGAAATTCCTATATACAACAAGAGTTATGAAGAAGCCATCTTAATTTCTTCAAATTCCCCTTCAAAGGCATGCTGGTACAACACATCAGAGTGACTCTTTGGAGGAAAAATAAACTTGATTGCACGTAGACAAATTTGGCAAAAATCTATCCTCAACTGCATGCACTAAATGTGATGCATATTAAAACCAATGTATTGTACAAGATTTCTGGAATCCTGCTCCAGTTAATTCCACAGAGCCAATTCTGTAAACTAACTTTAGGAAAATATATGCACATTTAGTGCATGTGAATAAGGGCAAATTTGAAAAGGCATAAAGAAAGCACTTAAGTTTGAACCAGTTTTAAGACTCAAATTCCTTGTTCACATAAGTTTGGATTAAATAATATTCATATAGTAAATATAAATATAATACAATGAAACAAATAAAAGTATAACTTTGGAATATGCAAATGAGGTAGAGTTGTACCCCTGTACAATGACAATGAAGATATATTAGAAACATAGAAAATAGGTGCAGGAGTAGGCCATTCGGCCCTTCGAGCCTGCACCGCCATTCAATATGATCATGGCTGATCATCCAGCTCAGTAACCTGTACCTGCCTTCTCTCCATACCCCCTGATCCCTTTAGCCACAAGGGCCACATCTAACTCCCTCTTAAATATAGCCAATGAACTGGCCTCAACTACCTTCTGTGGCAGAGAATTCCACAGACTCACCACTCTCTGTGTGAAGAAATGTTTTCTCATCTCGGTCCTAAAAGACTTCCCCCTTATTGTATTGTATGTGGCAGCACCTCTGAGAATGTGTGCAAAATAGGTGATTGGTTCAGGAGTCAGAGCAGTAGGGAAGAAGTCGTTCTTAAGTTTGGTTATCAGCTTTCAAGCTCGTCTAAAAGGCAGAAGAGAGAAAAGGGAATGGCCAGGGGGATAGACATTCTTGATAATACTTCCAGACTTTCTGATACAACACACGGTGAAGATGATCCGGATGGAAGAAAATGATGAACCTGTGATGGACTGGGCTCGGTTCTCCACTCTCTACAGGTTTGGGTGATCAAGAGCAGAACAGTTACCATATCAGGCTGAGGTACATCCTGTCAGAATAGTTTCTTTAACACATCAGTGGGTTCAGGAGAATCCTCGTGGACGGTACAAATCTTCTCATGCACCTAAGAAAGTAAATACACTGGTGCGTTCTTTTAATCACTGCATCATTTTGAAGTATAAGAAAATAACTGCAGATGCTGGTACAAATCGAAGGTATTTATTCACAAAATGCTGGAGTAACTCAGCAGGTCAGGCAGCATCTCAGGAGAGAAGGAATGGGTGATGTTTCGGGTCGAGACCCTTCTTCAGACTGATGTCAGGGGGGCGGGACAAAGGAAGGATATAGGTGGAGACAGGAAGACAGTGGGAGATCTGGGAAGGGGAAGAGAGGGACAGAGGAACTATCTAAAGTTGGAGAATTCAATGTCACCCCAAACGTCACCCATTCCTTCTCTCCTGAGATGCTGCCTGACCTGCTGAGTTACTCCAGTATTTTATGAATAAATACCTTTGCATCATTTTGAAGGGTCGTTAGGTTGCCGGTGCTATGAATGTCTCGGACTTGACTCTTCCTTCTTCTGATGACACTTACCGATCTAGGTGTGCTGTCGAAGTCCATGGGAAGCAGCCAAGAATTTCCACACAGCAAAGGATGTGCACTCTGCAAGCCTAAATTGCTCTTCAGATTAACCAATTCCAGTTTATAACCTCCAAGACTTACAGGTCCGTAGGTTAATTGGCTTGCTAAATGTCAAAAATTGTCCTTAGTGGGTGTAGGATAGTGTTAATGTGCGGGGATTGCTGGTCGGCGCGGATATGGTGGGCCGAATGGCTTGTTTCCGTGCTGTATCTCAAAACTAAACTAATTAACGGTGTCTGACAGGCTATTCTTATGTCCTGCTTTTTCTATTATTTTTGACAGCAACGTGGTAAAAAGTTGGTACTGATTAAACTGAAGATTGCTGATTTCAACCTTGCAGTACCTGGAAATATAATTCTGTGGATTCTGTTGTATGTTTTAGTACAACATAAAATGCTTAAGGAAAATGGACTTTGATGAGAAGGGGAATGACATTCAAGGCTACCATTGCCCTCTTCCTTCAAAACCAATGTCCAATTTATCGAATCTTTATATTTTTAATCATTTTACCCACCTTAAAAAGACATGTTTGAGCAAAACTGTATTATGACAAAATACTGTTTAACCATACTGCCAGATCATGTCATTTGAGATTAAATATTCCATTGAATATCTTGTTCAGTACATGTAAACTTAGTCAAGCCTTCAGAAATCTTCATAAAGGCCGTAATTGCTTCTTGGATTAGTGTTAGTTGATAGACTGGCGCAATGAAGCAACTCACTTGAAATCAAAGGCTGTGTGGCATAAAGCTTTAATTCCGGGTGCTGCTAAATTATGGCCATAATTTAATTTAGTTTAGAGATACAACATGGAAAGAGGCCCTTCGGCCCACCAAGTCCACACCGACCATCAATCACCCGTTTACGAGTTCGACGTTATCGCACTTTCTCATCCATATCCGACATGATGGAGGCAATTTACAGAGGCCAATCAACCTACAACCTACGCGACTTTGGAACATGGGAGGAAGCAGGAGCATCTGGATGAAACCCACATGCTCACAGAGAGAACGTGTAAGCCCCTCACAGACAACATCCAAGGTCAGGATCAAACCGGAGTCTCTGGCGCTGTGAGGAAGCTGCTCTATCAGCTGCGCCACTATGCCGACCTGTTTTTGGACAACCAATTTGGAGGCTTAATCCAATGGATTAGAACACCCGATTAAAGCACAAAAAAGGATAATTGACAAATTATCAAAATTGACTTTTCAGTAAAAACTGTAAAGCTGTCATTTATTCACAAAATGCTGGAGTAACTCAGCAGGTCAGGCAGCATCTTAGGAGAAAAGGAATGGGAGACGTTTCGGGTCGAGACCCTTCTTCAGACTGATGTCAGGGGGGCGGGACAAAGGAAGGATATAGGTGGAGACAGGAAGATAGAGGGAGATCTGGGAAGGAGGAGGGGAAGAGAGGGACAGAAGAACTATCTAAAGTTGGAGAAGTCAATGTTCATACTACCACTGGGCTGCAAGCTGCCCAGGCGAAATATGAGGTGTTGCTCCCCTGTAAAGCTGTCAAATCACAACATTTCAACCAATTCAGTTATGTCGTTTTTTTGTTCAATCATAAAATTCTCCTCCAGTTTGGGTTACACAACAACTGAGTTGTTCCTGAACTTCTCAGACATGATCAAGCAAGCGATTCATTTGTATCAAATTGAAGGTCCCCAATCAATTTCTGAATGAAACTAGTAATGGGCAATAAAGGATTTAGAGAAAATTGTCCAGCACCAAATCTATTAAATTATGCCACACAATCACCAGGACAGTCACATTTTGGGAGAAATCCTAAACAGCAAAGAGAACATGACAGAATTTATAGTTAAATAAGTTCTACCATCAAACATTAATCAAAGCAGCAGAACAATTGATGAAAAAAGATAATTTCATCATGAAACAGTCTCAATATTTCCATAGTCTAGCAGTATCTTCCAGTTCAAGCAAGAAACATGAATGCAGCTAAAACCAAATGTTGCCTGACAATGCCAAATTATATTCATGTTGATTCACAATTAGAAAAAAAGTAATGTATTCACTTGGATGCGGGAGATACAGTACCAAATTGTACTGGCATCTCAAAAACAGACGACACACTTTTATTGAAGGCACCTTCAACTGAATTCAATACTCCAGCATGTTAATGGATATGTTGCATTCAAGCTGAAATTCAATTCTGCCAATGCAAGGCAATGGGGAATTCCAGAATCAGATTGATGAATTTTTGTTAGGCATGGATATCAAGTGTTATGAAACCAAGACAAATAGATGGAGTAAAGATTTAGATCAGCTGAAATCTAGGCAAATAGTAGAAAAGGCTTGAAGGTCAACATGGTTTACATTTCATAAGAGTCGTCTGTTGCTTTGTTTTAGAAATCTGAGGCAATACAAAGAAATGTAACAAATAAAAACATTAAGTTTGGAATTGCAAAGTTCTTCAAAATCGATTACACCACAAGAAAAATAAAATAGATTCAGGGTTTCACTAATAAAAACAAAAAAATAAATAATGATAAATGTGTTGAATAGTAGTTACTGAGTTCAGCTTTTAGCACTATTTTTCACAAATGAAATTGAGGCCATTAACATGACAGATTTACCAAGATCTCAGGGATATGAAACTTTACTCATGAGAGAGTTTAAAGTAATTTGAGATTCTCTTCAGTGGATTGAATAATTGAAAACTTTGAATATTAAAAATTATCAAAACTTCTAATAAAAAGCTGAAAAATTATTTCCATGATACACCAACTATACATCATCCAAATTAAATTAGTAACTGAGATAACAAAGGGAGAGATTAGGTTTAAAAATGCACTCAGGTGATACATGATCTATTATTTATAAGTTTGATAAGATTGGAGTAAAGCAGAGTACTAGGCCTCAATTTATTTTATAGGCAGCCAATACAGGCTAAATACAGCAACGTCTGAATATGAAAAAAAAAGAATTTCAGGAGATTGCAACATTAGTTTCCGCTTGGTATAAAAAATTACTAACACCTCAGAAACCTTCTGAGTTACTCACATTGCAATTTTAACTCTTTTGACTGTACTTTCTCATGCACCCTTGGTCCTAACCCCATTTTCACCAACAGGCCCCCAACCACAAACAAGAATGCATGAGAGCCCTGTGCTTCTTCCCTCAATGGCAACCAAGCATCTGCCATCCAACCCACCTCTGTACCTTGCTGAGTTTGTTATCACATTTATCATCCGATTTAAAAAAAAACTTTTTTCACATCCTTACAATAGGTGTTTCCAAAGGAACCTGTTTGATTCATAGCAGTTATTTCAGAGAACATGTTAAATATCTTTTATTTCAGGTAATATGATTTTCTGAGATTTGCAATGGTGTTGACAAGGTTTACTGTTTGCATCATAAAATACAAAATTATCAGTAATTTGGCTGATATTTTCCAACCTGTCACATTCATATGGTCGATCTTTGACTATTCTTCAATTTCTCTATCTCCATTTCTGATGCTGTTGAGCAATATATCTTAGAAAGGCTCTGACTCCAAGAATAACCTTTAACATATTTCTTCTCATCCCCATTACCCCCAAGAATTCTTCTCTATTCGCCTAAGTTTCCCCCAAGGAATCTATTCCATTCTCCCAATTTCTCTATCTCTATCCCAGAGGTTCTGACAATAAGACAAAAGCAAAATGCTTGAAATACAATAATTCTTTATTCTCATTCTAAATGAATGCAAAATATATCACATACATTTCAGTAAAATATATTTTTGAGAAAGGAGAATGATGCATTATTTGTTATTGAGAAAAAAGTTAAGTAAATCGAAGACACATACCCCAAGGAATCAATGGCATGTTTCACAAAAATATGTAAATGTAACATTTATAAATAGAGGCAATACCGAAAAAGCCAAAAGTGCGAGATGTTACTGAGAAATTTTTTTTTATAGCTTTTTCAGCTTTTAAACTCAGCAATTAGGCAGAATCAATGAAAAGACAAATAGAGTTAGAATTGAAGACCTTTCTTAAAAACTGAGAAAGAGAGGAAACAAAATGGAGACAAGGAAATGCAGATGTTGATTTACAACATAAAGATGCAAAGTGCTGGAGTAACTCATCAGGTCAGTCAACATCTCTGAAGAATGTGGATAGGTCCCAACCAGAAACATCACCTATCCACATTCTCCAGAGGTGTTGTCTGACCCGCTGAGTTACTCCAGCACTTTGTGTCTTTTTTTTAAAAGAAAAAAAACAAATTTGTTTTATCATCTAGAAAGCACGAGACCAACACCGGGTGATACGAGTAGGAAGGAACTGCAGATGCTGGTTTAAATCAAAGATAGACAAAATGCTGGAGTAACTCAGCGGGACAGGCAGCATCTCTGGAGAGGAATGGGTGACGTTTCGGGTCGAACCGAAGAAGGGTCTCGACCCGAAACGTCACCCATTCCTTCTCTCCAGAGATGCTGCCTGTCCCGCTGAGTTACTCCAGCACTTTGTGTCTCACTGCTGTGGTGATAAATTGGTAATGAAACAAACTGATTTTTAGATTAACAAGGATAGTTGGAGAGGGGAAAAACACAAGCAAACAATAGATGTTTAAGGTTGCTCAATGCAGGTCAGAACTGCAGGAAATACCCAGCAGATTAGGCAGTGTCAAGACAAAGATTCAGTTAATATTGCAAATGGTTAACCAACAGCAAAACAAGCTTGCAACCACATGTCTAGTATCTGATTTTTTTCCTTTTGATTTTCAGCATTTATCTGTTCTGGCAATGTCACCTTCCATAGCAGTGCTAAGAACCAAATGTAAATGATGACTTCATCAGTAGTCTGAGAAGGGAATTGTGCATTTTCTTTGAGGTGCCATGCAATGTGCCAAATGTAAGCTATAGTTTTATATAAACATAGCACAAAAAGTAAGGACATTTGTGTTTGGTAGATTATTTCTTTGTTGTAACAATGCTTCTTGGCAATAAATCTTATACCGTTGGAAAGCCTGTTTATTTCCCTTTTAAATGGTGCCACATTTGTAAGGAACATGCATTTGTGGGATGAGCAGCAGAGCTGAGTATGTGGGTTGCGCCCATGAAAAATCTGCCAAATCTTCTCTGCCAATGCCAAACAGCTTATTCTGCCATTGACTCTTATTCGGTGTTGTTTGGTGGATTGGATGATTGAAGTCTGAAGAAACAAGACATATTGGCAATTTAACAATTTATTCATTTAATAAACAGGAGCCTCAGTAGCATGTGGAAGAACCATACACAGCCACAACAGCCTGGCACCTCCTCCTCATGCTGGTCACCAGCCTGGTCACACACTGTTGTGCGATGGCATCCCATTCTTCAACCAGCATTTGTCGCAAGTCAGCCAACGTGGTTGTGTTGGTCACTCTGGCACGAACAGCACGCCCAAGCTGATCCCACAAATGTTCAATGGGGTTGAGGTCAGGACTGCTGGCAGGCCATTCCATCCTCTCCACTCCCAAATTCTGGAGGTAGTCTCTGAGAAACCCTGCTCTGTGTGGGCGAGCATTGTCATCTTGGAGGATAGAGTTCGGTCCCAGACTGTGGAGATATGGGATTGCCACTGGTTGCAGAATCTCATCTCGATATCTCTCTGCATTGAGATTGTCTCCAGTGAGGGAGATGCCGCCCCACACCATCACACTGCCTCCACCAAAAGATGTTATTCTATCGGTGCAGCAATCAGCATAGCGTTCTCCGCGTCTTCTCCACACTTTGACCCTATGATCCAACTGCCGTAGGCAGAATCTGGACTCATCGCTGAACATAACGTTCCTCCACATGTTCAGGTTCCAGTGCACGTGTTGCCGACACCAGCGCAAACGGGCCTGACGGTGAAGGGCAGTCATGGCAGGCCTCCTGGCAGCCCTATGAGACCGGAGATCGGCTGCGTGCAGTCTGTTCCGAATTGTCTGGGCAGAGAGCCGTCGGCCATATCGTCCTGCAAACCTTGACTGCAAATCTGTAGAAGACAGCCTACGGTTCCTAAGTGCTGACAGGGTGAGGAAACGGTCTTCTTCGGGTGTCGTCTTCTTGGGACGCCCACTTCGCGGCCTGTCTCTGACATCCCCCGTTATATGGAACTTGGCCGTCACTTTGGAGATGGTACTAGGGCTCATTCCAAATAATGCCGCAACTTGGTTTTGCGGAACACCAGCTTGAAGTTGCCCTATCGCACGGGCCCGATCCAGATCAGTCAAACGTGGCATGCCGATTCTTGGAGCAGACACCTACTGACCACTGTAGCAGGGTCCATGCTCACAGATGCTGCCAATCAGGTGCCAATCAGGCACCTGATTGTCAGCACCTGGGGGTACCAGAAGCTCAAAACAAGAGTCAATAGCAACAGCAGAATAAGCTGTTTGGCATTGGCAGAGAAGATTTGGCAAATTTTTCATGGGCACAACCCATATACTCAGCTCTGCTGCTCATCCCACACATGCATGTTCCTTACAAATGTGGCACCATTTAAAAGGGAAATAAACAGGCTTTCCAACGGTATAAGATTTATTGCCAAGAAGCATTGTTACAACAAAGAAATAATCTACCAAACACAAATTTCCTTACTTTTTGTGCTATGTTTATATACTAGACCAAGTGGTCCCGTTGGGCCCAAACCTCTCCTGCATTGGTGCAGCACCCTCTCCTACCCCCCTCCCCCTCCCTCCCCTCCTCCATCCCCCTCAACCCCCCTTATCCACCTTCCTCCCCCCTCCCTAGGAGATAGATTTAAACTTTAAAATGTGAATAACTTTAAAAATATAACACCGATTTCAATAAAACGACTTGCTTCACCATTAAAGTGATGACGGTGAGTAAGATGGGCCTAAAATTGTCAAGCTATCGTGTACCGTTTAAACAAATAAACAAACAAACGAGAGTTTTAGTATATATATATATATATAGTTTTAAAACACACCAGAAAATTAATTAGTGCTGAAACTTTTGCATTTCGACAACATAAACTTTATTTTTGCCTGGATATAAGTTAATCAAAAATACTACAATTAGCCAGGGATCCAAAATATTCACCATGATTGATGAAGCAATTTTATTTGCAAAAATTGGTCTCAATTGATTCAGTTAATGCATCATTTTGGTTTTAAATTGATGTTATTATCTGCTGAAAACAATCCTGCTTAAAAACCCCGAGAGTTTTGCATATTTTTGTTTCCTTGTTGTGACATGATATTAATGAAAAATGTGCATCAAAAATAAAATTTTGGTAAATTAAATTAAAACAATTTTATGAAGTAAAATAATTATCGGCTATTGCTTTATTATTGTCATTTTTCCTATTCCTGCCATTAAAATTTTAATTTCTTAAATTATTACAATCTTTCAATTATTTAATCTTTGACCCCTGCCGATTTTATTTCTATTAGAATATTCTATTTCTCTGTGTTGTTCTGTTGCAAAACTTTGCATGGTCCCCCATGGTGCAGTTGGCCCGTAAAAGCAACAGAGATGAAGACAGATGCAATAGACAATAGGTGCAGGAGGAGGCCATTCGGCCCTTCGAGCCAGCACCGCCATTCAATGTGATCATGGCTGATCATTCTCAATCAGTACCCCGTTCCTGCCTTCTCCCCATACCCCCTGACTCCGCTATCCTTAAGAGCTCTATTTAGCTCTCTCTTGAATGCATTCAGAGAATTGGCCTCTACTGCCTTCTGAGGCAGAGAATTCCACAGA